>NC_143051.1:17060000-17307500 GCF_057628025.1 Oncorhynchus mykiss | reverse complement strand
CTCTCTTTCTCTCTCTCTTTCTCTCTCTCTCTTTCTCTATTTCTCTCTCTCTTTCTCTCTCTATCTTTCTCTTTCTCTCTCTCTTACGCTCTTTCTCTCTCTTTCGCTCTTTCTCTCTGCAATGACTACATTAAGCATGTGACTCTACATATTTGCTGGATTCATTATTTGGGCCAAAATAATCTGAAACTCAACCAAAACAAACTGCAAATGCGTACAAGTTTGAGGAGTCACAAGCTTAATGTAATCCTTGCGTGCTAGGAATAAGGGACCAAATACTTTAATACACATAAGTGAATTTAACCCAATACTTTTGGTCCCCTAAAATGGAGGGACTGTGTACAAAAAGTGATGTCATTTCTAAACAGTTCACCTGATATGATTGAAAATACCCTCAAATTAAGCTGACAGTCTGCACTTTAACCTCCTAGTCATTGTATAATTTCACTGTATGTGTATACATGTATCCACATACATGCGTACACTGAGTTGTACAAAATATTAAGAACACCTTCCTAATATTGAGTTGCACCCCAAACGACCCCCCTGCCCCCTTTTGTCCTCAAAACAGACTCAATTTGTCAGGGCATGGTCTCAACCAGGTGTTGAAAGGGATGCTGTCCCATGTTGACTCCAATGCTTCTCACAGTTGTGTCAAGTTGGCTGGATGTCCTTTGAGTGGTGGATCATTCTTGATACACACGGGAAACTGTTGAGTGTAAAAAACCCAGCTGTGTTGCAGTTCCTGACACAACCGTTGCGCCTGGCATCTACTACCATACCCAGTTCAAAGGCACTTAAATATTTTATTGTGTCCATTCTCTCTTTGAATGGCACAAATACACAATCCATGTCTCAATTGTCTCGAGGCTTAAAAATCCTTCTTTACACCCTGTCTCCTGCCCTTTGTCTACACTGATTGAAGTGACATCAATAAGGGATCGTAGTTTTCACCTGGAATCACCTGGTCAGTCTGTCATGGATAGAGCAGGTGTTCTTAATGTTTTGTACACTCAGTGTATATCCAGTGTATAACCCCTGTCTCTGCCCTCTCCCCGGCTGTCTCCCCCTCCCCTCCAGTCTCAGACAGCGGCCCAGCTCCACGAGAGGATCCAGTCATCTAGTATGGATGCCAAGCTGGAGGCTCTGAAGGACCTGGCCAACTCTTCCAGAGACGTCACCTTCGCCCAGGAGTTCATCAACCTGGACGGCATCTCACTGCTCACACAGATGGTGGAGAGCGGCACAGAGTACGTACTTCCTCTCTCCTCCTTTCCCTTCTTTTATTCTGTCTTTTCCGGCAGCCCCACCTCATTCCCAAGCAGTGTTCTCTTAAATGCTGGTCTGCCTCTGTCTCTGCTTGTCTCACTGGGCTTTGGGCCTGGTAAGCTGTCTGTGTCCCAGATGGCATCCTATTCCCTATATAGTGCACTACTTTTGATGCAGGGCCAATAGGGTTCAGGGCAAAAGTACTGTAGGTAATAGGGTGCCATTTTGGAAGCGGTTTCTGTCTCAGCGGAAGGTTACGGCGGGGGCAGGAAGTGGCATTTTGCTGAGGTGGAGTTTCTCCACTGTGATGTTGACTGGAACCCCATGCGGGGAGAAGGCAGGGGGAGAGGAGAGCCAGGGAGGGAGAGGAGAGCCAGGGAGGGAGAGGAGAGCCAGGGAGGGAGAGGAGAGCCAGGGAGGGAGAGGAGAGCCAGGGAGGGAGAGGAGAGCCAGGGAGGGAGAGGAGAGCCAGGGAGGGAGAGGAGAGCCTGGGAGGGAGAGGAGAGCCTGGGAGGGAGAGGAGAGCCTGGGAGGGAGAGGAGAGCCTGGGAGGGAGAGGAGAGCCTGGGAGGGAGAGGAGAGCCTGGGAGGGAGAGGAGAGGAGAGCCAGGGAGGGAGAGGAGAGGAGAGCCAGGGAGGGAGATGAGAGGAGAGCCAGGGAGGGAGAGGAGAGGAGAGCCAGGGAGGGAGAGGAGAGGAGAGCCAGGGAGGGAGAGGAGAGGAGAGCCAGGGAGGGAGAGGAGAGGAGAGCCAGGGAGAGGAGAGGAGAGCCAGGGAGGGAGAGGAGAGCGGGGCCTGGGAGGGAGAGGAGAGCGGGGCCTGGGAGGGAGAGGAGAGTCAGCCTGGGAGGGAGAGGAGAGCCAGCCAGGGAGGGAGAGGAGAGCCAGCCAGGGAGGGAGAGGAGAGCCAGCCTGGGAAGGAGAGGAGAGCCAGGGTCATGCTGTGTGATTGCAGAGTCAAAACACACATTGGAGACTCACACAGTCAAAGCAAGACACACACATACACACACACCCTCTCTTTCTCACACACGTACACCCCCCCAATTCAATCACACACAGTCAGCCGTCTCCAGTCACCCCACTGTACTGAACAGCCCTGAATCCAACCAAATGCTTGTCTTTCCCAGCAGACCCTCATTATAGGCTAGCCTGGGGCTCTGGACACAGCGTTTACTATCAGTGGTCTGAAACATACACATACACATACACACACACACACACACACACACACACACACACACACACACACACACACACACGGCTACATGACATCCTCATTAAGCCCCCAAGCCCAGAGAGACTTCCCAGTCAGTAGCAGCTCCTCTGATACAAACACACACTCTCTCTGATAGACCAAACACACACACTCTCTCTGATAGAACAAACACACACTTTCTCTGATAGACCAAACACACACTTTCTCTGATAGACCAAACACACACTCTCTCTGATAGACCAAACACACACTCTCTCTGATAGACCAAACACACACTCTCTCTGATAGACCAAACACACACTCTCTCTGATAGACCAAACACACACTCTCTCTGATAGACCAAACACACACTCTCTCTAACTGGATATAAAAACTAGAACCTTCCATTCTGTTAGTGTATCTTTTACGAAATTTGTCCTGCTGCTTTTTGTTCTATGTTGCTCTGTCTGTATGCTACGTCTTGCTTGTCCTATGTTGCTCTGTCTGTATGCTACGTCTGGCTTGTCCTATGTTGCTCTGTCTGTATGCTACGTCTTGCTTGTCCTATGTTGCTCTGTCTGTATGCTACGTCTGGCTTGTCCTATGTTGCTCTGTCTGTATGCTACGTCTTGCTTGTCCTATGTTGCTCTGTCTGTATGCTACGTCTGGCTTGTCCTATGTTGCTCTGTCTGTATGCTACGCCTTGCTTGTCCTATGTTGCTCTGTCTGTATGCTACGTCTGGCTTGTCCTATGTTTCTCTGTCTGTATGCTACGTCTGGCTTGTCCTATGTTGCTCTGTCTGTATGCTATGTCTTGCTTGTCCTATGTTGCTCTGTCTGTATGCTACGTCTTGCTTGTCCTATGTTGCTCTGTCTGTATGCTATGTCTTGCTTGTCCTATGTTGCTCTGTCTGTATGCTACGTCTTGCTTGTCCTATGTTGCTCTGTCTGTATGCTACGTCTGGCTTGTCCTATGTTGCTCTGTCTGTATGCTACGTCTTGCTTGTCCTATGTTGCTCTGTCTGTATGCTACGTCTTGCTTGTCCTATGTTGCTCTGTCTGTATGCTATGTCTTGCTTGTCCTATGTTGCTCTGCGTGTGCTCACTGCTCATTGATTGTCTATATTGTAATTGTTTTTAATAACCTGCCCAGGGACTGCGGTTGAAAATTTGCCGGCTGGCTAAAACCGGCACTTTTACTGAAATGTTGATTAATGTGCACTGTCCCTGTAAAATGTAAATAAACTCAAACCCACCACATTTACATTTAGAATGTGTGCCTCCCAAGCAACACCCTATTCCCTAATATATTGCACTACTTTAGACCATGACCCATAGTAGTGTTGACATGTCTCCCTTTACTGTATAGATTGATTGTGCCATTTAAAGCAAATTATTTATTTTGTGATCTTGATTTAAATGTTCTTAATGCAAATGTTCTTAATGCATATTCATTTCTCTATTAATAATTTAACCTATTTCATGCTCTTATAAGCAGTGCTGCCCACTTAATTCCCCCATGATGCATACTGCCACCTCAGGCCTCTTTCTTTAAATATGTTTTATGTAGATTACTCCTGCGTCAACAGAGCGTAGCCCCGGAGTTTGAAAGTGCAGGCGTGTGTGTGTATCATCTACAATCCTCATCTACATTCCTGCTGACCGACTAGTGTAATATGATAATTCACACGCTTAGGAAAAAGAGACACCAGGGAGCAGTACTTTCTAATATCCCAGTCTGGGGCATGACAACATGCTGTATTAATGTGGGATACTGGATCAGTGATTGAAAGAAGTTTTGCGCCCCCTATTGGTGTAGTAACATAGCTGATACATTCCTGAACTGCTGAGAATGTTCCGTAGAACCAACTTCAACTGGCGAACATTTTGGATCCCTGGGAAATGTTAATTTTGTAGCAAGCTTACTGTTTTATCACAAAACAAGATGATGTTAAGGTCTCGCATGAGTCTTTTTGTTGTTTAAATTTATTGTTGGCCATTTTTTGGTCAGTTTGTTGCCATCTTTGCAAACAACGCCTGTTGTGTGTCTGTCTGTCTGTCTGTCTGTTTTTTTTTCTTTCTTTCTTTCTTTCTTTCTTTCTTTCTTTCTTTCTTTCTTTGACTCCAACTGCTTCCCAAACCATACTTCGGCTTTGTTTGTCTGTCTATCTCTCTGTGCGTGTTATTTGAGTGTGTTTATTTGGTCAAATATCCTCCTTCTATCACCATCTTATCTCTACCCATTCCCCTGTGTTAACCAGAGCCCTGTATATCTGTATGGCTTTGGTCTCAGTGTAATTATGTTTGGCCAAATGTGTTGTTCTCTGTATTGTATCACATGTTACTGGAGCAAGTCAGCCTTGTGTTGCGATCTACATTTGAGTTGTCACTGTGAAGCTCTGTTCATGTCCTATCCATCTCCAACCTCCATGTGTCTGGGCTCTGGGGCCATATGTTTGAAGCATCTCAGAGTAGGACTGCTGGTCTAGGATCAGGACTCTCCTGTCCATGCGAACTTATTCATTACGAAAATCCCATTCAGCCCCCTGTTCTGGTCTTATCAGAAAGAAGCTACAGTGACAGATCGTACACACACACACACACACACACACACACACACGGGCAATGTGTCTATTGTCTAACCATAACCTCCATCTGTCTACTATGACTTGTGCCCCTTCTTCTGTGGTCATTGTTCTCCTCTGATGCCAAAGTTTCTTAAATCTTTGCAGACGCTATCAGAAACTACAGAAGATAATGAAGCCATGGTAAGCCCCCCCTTTCCCTTCCCCAGTCAGATAACTACCCTGACTGGCTTTGTGCTATTCCCTCTAATCTACCCGGCAACTGAGTCTGCATGATTCAAAACTCAGGCCCTGGTGCTTCTATTAAACTGATGGGAAACAACATGGCTGCCATCGCTGGCTTTCATCTTGAAATCAAACTTTGTTTGTTTTGTTTATCTCTGGTTACATCCCAAATGGAACCCTATTCCCTACATAGTGCACTACTTTTGACCAGGGCCCAGGCCCTATATAGGGAATAGGTTGATATTTGAGACTCATCCTCTGTGTACCATGTAACCGAATCAGCATTGTTCTCACATTTTTGCATGAGGTATTGGGCAATTGGTTGATGTTCAAAGTGAACTAACCTCATACTCTTGTTTCACGTGGGACGTTGTTTTGAAGAGCACCATGACAATGACTCATAAGGAAACTCACAGGCCAAATTCAGAGATTCTTCTTGGATTCTTGGTTCTAAACTTGATGTTAAAGGGTGTATTCACTAGTAACCAAACGGAAGCGAAACAGGCTGAAACGGGGAGGGACCTACCTGAACTTTTAGAAACAATTAGAAACACTTGTTTTAGTTCCAAAACGTTTTTACATCGTAAAACGTTTTTTGCTACAGTTTGCCCTAATGAATACACCCCATTTGATGGGCACTTTAATGTTAGGTGTTGGTGGTGGTGGGTTGTTAGAGATGTTAATTGGGCTGTCCTTTACACCCTATTCATATGAATATTCTGCAGTTCACTGTCCTCGCCCTGTAGTGTAAAGACATCATTCTGTAGGGTTACATTCTTTCGTCTTGTCGTTCTTACGTCTTAAATGAGTCAACTTTTTTTTAGAATGTTACAGGTCTATTGTATTAGAATTGTATTTCTTTTTAATGAGCCTTTATTTAGCCAGGCAAGTCAGTTAAGAACAAATTCTTATTTACATTGACGGCCTACCTAGAATCATTTTAGTAGAACATGTACTTACATTTACATGATCATTTCATACATCACGTAACTTCCCACTGCCATGTGCAAACGCTTACTCACCCCAGTCCAACCGTGGACTAAGTACTACTAATTAATCAAGTATTACTAATGAATGTGTCTGAGATGTGAGCCATAATGTTGTCTGTGATTGACCAAATGTGTTAATGAATTAACCGTATGTTGCTAAGCCTGTAATTGGTCTGGTCCAAAGTTATTAACCAAATTTTTGTTAGAATGGGTTTTGTTTTTACGAACTTTATATTATTTATAATGTAGAATTTCTTAACATATATACATATTTTTTTGCTTTTTTTATTATGTTTATGAAATGTGTTTGTACTTAAAAAGTACATATGGCATGTTGTTTTTTTGAATATTAAAGATTACTTTCAAGTCGGGCATTGGAGACTATTGGCCAACTTTATTAAATATGAAGCACTATTAAAATCTGACTGCAGGGGGCAATATTTCCCAATATTTCCCACGTGATATCTAGAGGTGTGCTTCACCGTTTTGATTTATACAGTATTTCAGGTTTTTGTCATGACTAATCACACAGTTAAGAATTTCTGAAAATGTCAAAACAGCAATTCATTTATATAATCTTCATTTATTGCTTGTCATTTGTATTTTTCTATGAGATTTATGTAGGCTGTTTTTCCTGTGAACTTCTGTTGGTGATTCAACATAACAAATTGTAACACTTTGCTTTCAGACCATTGGATAAAAATCTTCCAGGAAATAATGTTGCTTGGTCCTCCTTTGATGTCAACTATAGTCTCTACTAATAACTATCTACTAGTAACTGCATGGGAATGATTAATGAATGAATGCTCTCCAGCTACGTGGCTCTGCTCCCCTGCGCTGTCTGGCTCCTGCTGGCTCTCTGTTTCCTCAGGTTGTTCATGAAGGACTGAGTCATCTGTCTGACCCATCGGGAGCCGCAGTCGTCGTCCTCTCGTATTTCTGTGCCCTCAACATACCTGGCTGTGGCTTCACCCTGTCCTCTCCTCCGCTCTCCCTGGGACCAAGGCTTTTGGCTGCTTAGCTATACGTGTGGCAGCACCAGTGGCAGAGACGTTTCTATTGGCTGTTGTTGTTGTGTTTCAGTTTCGGCGACTTGTTGTCGTTCACGCTGACAGCGTTTGTGGAGCTCATGGACCACGGCATCGTCTCCTGGGATACCTTCTCTGTCGCTTTCATCAAGAAGGTGCCTGCTCATTAAGTGTGTGTGGTGGGCGGGGCTGTGTGGTGGGCGGGGCTGTGTATGTGTGCTCTTCTGTCACCTTCATCAAGAAGGTACTCCAACAAACCAGTATCAAGTTGTGTTTTAGATCATGTGTAAAAACCATGTGCTAAATGAGAAAGAAGGTGCACAAACAAACTAAGTCATGTTGAATTGCGGATCATGTGTATGAACAAACTGAAAAATATGAATTAGAAAGGTGCCTGCTCTCAAACAGTTTATAACATGTATTACGCATGTTAATAACATGCTTGTAATACCACACGCTGGAATTACATGATATTAAAGTGTTTGTAAACTGTTTTTGAAATACCTCTGAAATAGAGCCCATGTAGTCTCTGAATAACAATCCCCATGTGACTCTTTTTTCTTTTTTATTTGTATGTGTCTTCTCGTCAGTTACTAACACTTCTCTATTGCAGATTGCAGGTTATGTGAACAAGTCAGCCATGGACACGGCTGTGCTGCAGCGGTCCCTGGCCATTCTGGAGTCCATGGTGCTCAACAGTCAGGACCTCTACCAGAAGGTGGCGCAAGAGATCACCATCGGACAGCTTATACCCCATCTGCAGGGGTGAGCAAGAGCTGCACGGTCAACTGCACTCAGCTATATTATTAAATGCCTGAGATATAAAGGATCCCTAATTGCAGATTACCGTGAAACACTCTTTAACCTTTAGGAAGATTTGGCAAAATAGATTTGGGGCCATATGTATCATGTGTCTCAGAGTAGGAGTGCTAAACTAGTATCAGGTCCCCCCTGTCCATATAACCTTTTTCCTTATGATCGAAAAGGCCAAACTGATCCCAGGTCAGCACACCTACTCTAAGGCGCTTGATATATCTCTATTGATCTAATGAACTTCAGCTCTCTAGTGTCCATGATTGGGAAGTACTGTAACAGAAAGAACAGGAAAGTAATACGTTGAGAAACATGGCAGATAGATCAAGTGTATGTGTCCCAAATGAAACCTGTTTCCCTTTTATAGTACTTGGAACAGGACCCATGGGGAATAGGGTGCCATTTGGGATGCGTCCTATATCCCTGAATGTGTAGTGAATAATAGGTTCAGCCCAGTGTGATTAGTACCGGCATGGCTGAGTAGCCACACTACTGACCACAACTACTGACCACATCCACACAACTACTGACCACATCCACACAACTACTGACCACATCTACTGACCACATCTACTGACCACATCCACACAACTACTGACCACAACTACTGACCACATCCACACAACTACTGACCACAACTACTGACCACATCTACTGACCACATCCACACAACTACTGACCACAACTACTGACCACATCCACACAACTACTGACCACAACTACTGACCACATCCACACAACTACTGACCACAACTACTGACCACATCCACACAACTACTGACCACAACTACTGACCACATCCACACAACTACTGACCACAACTACTGACCACATCCACACAACTACTGACCACAACTACTGACAACATCCACACAACTACTGACCACATCCACACAACTACTGACCACAACTACTAACAACATCCACACAACTACTGACCACATCTACTGACCACGTCCACACAACTACTGACCACATCCACACAACTACTGACCACAACTACTGTAACTATAACTATAGAAAGTTGCATAAATTACCATAATATAATTCACCAACAGTAACTCTTGAACCGTTCAAGTTCGATACACCAAACCAAATGTTATATGTTCAGGCAATCCTAACTTTTCATCTATTGACTTTTTCAACACTACCACTACTATAACTATAACCAGTCACTGGTTATAACCAGTCACTACCACTACTATAACTATAACCAGTCAGTACCACTACTATAACTATAACCAGTCACTACCACTACTATAACCAGTCACTACCACTACTATAACCAGTCACTACCACTACTATAACTATAACCAGTCACTACCACTACTATAACTATAACCAGTCACTACCACTACTATAACTATAACCAGTCACTACCACTACTATAACTATAACCAGTCACTACCTGGGGCGGCAGCGTAGCCTAGTGGTTAGAGCGTTGGACTAGTAACCGGAAGGTTGCGAGTTCAAACCCCCGAGCTGACAAGGTACAAATCTGTCGTTCTGCCCCTGAACAGGCAGTTAACCCACTGTTCCCAGGCCGTCATTGAAAATAAGAATTTGTTCTTAACTGACTTGCCTGGTTAAATAAAGGTAAAAAAAAAAACTAAAAAAAAAACAGTCACTACCACTACTATAACTATAACCAGTCAGTACCACTACTATAACTAGTCACTACCACTACTATAACTATAACCAGTCAGTACCACTACTATAACTATAACCAGTCACTACCACTACTATAACTATAACCAGTCACTACCACTACTATAACTATAACCAGTCAGTACCACTACTATAACTATAACCAGTCACTACCACTACTATAACTATAACCAGTCACTACCACTACTATAACTATAACCAGTCACTACCACTACTATAACTATAACCAGTCAGTACCACTACCATAACTATAACCAGTCACTACCACTACTATAACTATAACCAGTCAGTACCACTACTATAACTATAACCAGTCACTACCACTACTATAACTATAACCAGTCACTACCACTACTATAACTATAACCAGTCAGTACCACTACTATAACTATAACCAGTCAGTACCATTACTACTGTAGACACTACCACTACTATAACTATAACCAGTCACTACCACTACTATAACCAGTCACTACCACTACTATAACTATAACCAGTCAGTACCATTACTATAACTATAACCAGTCACTACCACTACTATAACTATAACCAGTCAGTACCATTACTATAACTATAACCAGTCAGTACCATTACTACTGTAGAGACGACCACTACTATAACTATAACCAGACACTACTATAACTATAACCAGACACTACTATAACTATAACCAGTCACTACCACTACTACTGTAGACACGACCACTACTATAACTATAACCAGTCACTACCACTACTATAACCAGTCACTACCATTACTACTGTAGACACTACCACTACTATAACAATAACCAGTCAGTACCATTACTACTGTAGACACTACCACTACTATAACTATAACCAGTCACTACCATTACTACTGTAGACACGACCACTACTATAACTATAACCAGTCACTACCATTACTATAACTATAACCAGTCACTACCACTACTATAACCAGTCACTACCATTACTACTGTAGACACTACCACTACTATAACTATAACCAGTCACTACCACTACTATAACCAGTCACTACCATTACTACTGTAGAGACGACCACTACTATAACTATAACCAGTCACTACCATTACTACTGTAGACACTACCACTACTATAACTATAACCAGTCACTACCACTACTATAACCAGTCACTACCATTACTACTGTAGACACTACCACTACTATAACAATAACCAGTCACTACCACTACTATAACCAGTCACTACCACTACTATAACTATAACCAGTCAGTACCACTACTATAACTATAACCAGTCACTACCACTACTATAACTATAACCAGTCAGTACCACTACTATAACTATAACCAGTCAGTACCATTACTACTGTAGACACTACCACTACTATAACTATAACCAGTCACTACCATTACTACTGTAGACACGACCACTACTATAACTATAACCAGTCACTACCATTACTATAACTATAACCAGTCACTACCACTACTATAACCAGTCACTACCATTACTACTGTAGACACTACCACTACTATAACTATAACCAGTCACTACCACTACTATAACCAGTCACTACCATTACTACTGTAGAGACGACCACTACTATAACTATAACCAGTCACTACCATTACTACTGTAGACACTACCACTACTATAACTATAACCAGTCACTACCACTACTATAACCAGTCACTACCATTACTGCTGTAGACACTACCACTACTATAACCAGTCACTACCATTACTACTGTAGACACTACCACTACTATAACTATAACCAGTCACTACCATTACTACTGTAGACACTACCACTACTATAACCAGTCACTACCATTACTACTGTAGACACGACCACTACTATAACTATAACCAGTCAGTACCATTACTACTGTAGACACTACCACTACTATAACCAGTCACTACCATTACTACTGTAGACACTACCACTACTATAACTATAACCAGTCACTACCATTACTATAACTATAACCAGTCACTACCACTACTATAACCAGTCACTACCATTACTACTGTAGACACTACCACTACTATAACTATAACCAGTCACTACCACTACTATAACCAGTCACTACCATTACTACTGTAGACACGACCACTACTATAACTATAACCAGTCACTACCATTACTACTGTAGACACGACCACTACTATAACTATAACCAGTCACTACCACTACTATAACCAGTCACTACCATTACTACTGTAGACACTACCACTACTATAACCAGTCACTACCATTACTACTGTAGACACGACCACTACTATAACTATAACCAGTCAGTACCATTACTACTGTAGACACTACCACTACTATAACTATAACCAGTCACTACCATTACTACTGTAGACACGACCACTACTATAACTATAACCAGTCACTACCATTACTATAACTATAACCAGTCACTACCACTACTATAACCAGTCACTACCATTACTACTGTAGACACTACCACTACTATAACTATAACCAGTCACTACCACTACTATAACCAGTCACTACCATTACTACTGTAGAGACGACCACTACTATAACTATAACCAGTCACTACCATTACTACTGTAGACACTACCACTACTATAACTATAACCAGTCACTACCACTACTATAACCAGTCACTACCATTACTGCTGTAGACACTACCACTACTATAACCAGTCACTACCATTACTACTGTAGACACTACCACTACTATAACTATAACCAGTCACTACCATTACTACTGTAGACACTACCACTACTATAACCAGTCACTACCATTACTACTGTAGACACGACCACTACTATAACTATAACCAGTCAGTACCATTACTACTGTAGACACTACCACTACTATAACCAGTCACTACCATTACTACTGTAGACACTACCACTACTATAACTATAACCAGTCACTACCATTACTATAACTATAACCAGTCACTACCACTACTATAACCAGTCACTACCATTACTACTGTAGACACTACCACTACTATAACTATAACCAGTCACTACCACTACTATAACCAGTCACTACCATTACTACTGTAGACACGACCACTACTATAACTATAACCAGTCACTACCATTACTACTGTAGACACGACCACTACTATAACTATAACCAGTCACTACCACTACTATAACCAGTCACTACCATTACTACTGTAGACACTACCACTACTATAACCAGTCACTACCATTACTACTGTAGACACGACCACTACTATAACTATAACCAGTCAGTACCATTACTACTGTAGACACTACCACTACTATAACCAGTCACTACCATTACTACTGTAGACACTACCACTACTATAACTATAACCAGTCAGTACCATTACTACTGTAGACACTACCACTACTATAACTATAACCAGTCACTACCATTACTACTGTAGACACTACCACTACTATAACTATAACCAGTCACTACCATTACTACTGTAGACACGACCACTACTATAACTATAACCAGTCAGTACCACTACTATAACTATAACCAGTCACTACCACTACTATAACCAGTCACTACCATTACTACTGTAGACACTACCACTACTATAACTATAACCAGTCACTACCACTACTATAACCAGTCAGTACCATTACTACTGTAGACACGACCACTACTATAACTACAACCAGTCACTACCATTACTACTGTAGTCACTACCACTACTATAACTATAACCAGTCACTACCACTACTATAACCAGTCACTACCATTACTACTGTAGACACTACCACTACTATAACTATAACCAGTCACTACCACTACTATAACCAGTCACTACCATTACTACTGTAGACACTACCACTACTATAACTATAACCAGTCACTACCACTACTATAACCAGTCACTACCATTACTACTGTAGACACTACCACTACTATAACTATAACCAGTCACTACCACTACTACTGTAGACACGACCACTACTATAACCAGTCACTACCATTACTACTGTAGACACGATCACTACTATAACCAGTCACTACCATTACTATAACATTTTTCATGGTTCTCTGTTGTTATCTATCTAATGACAGGACTGATCAGGACATTCAGACCTACACCATCGCTGTGATTAACGCCTTGTTCCTCAAGGCCCCAGAGGACAAGAGACAGGTAGGTTACACATCCTCATATACACGCACGCACAGCCACACACACACACATGAACGCTCATACATACACGCACGCACAGCCACACACACACACATGAACGCTCATACATACACGCACGCACAGCCACACACACACACATGAACGCTCATACATACACGCACGCACAGCCACACACACACACATGAACACTCATACATACACGCACGCACAGCCACACACACACACATGAACGCTCATACATACACGCACGCACAGCCACACACACACACATGAACGCTCATACATACACGCACGCACAGCCACACACACACATGAACGCTCATACATACACGCAAGCACAGCCACACACACACACATGAACGCTCATACATACACGCACGCAGAGCCACACACACACACATGAACGCTCATACATACACGCACGCACAGCCACACACACATACATACACACTCATACATACACACGCGTGCTGACGCACACACTCATACGCAGTCATATATACTCACACACATGAGCGCTCATACATACATACGTGTGCACACGCACACACCACACACACTCATACACAGTTACATACACACACACATCTTTGTCTCTTATTGTGGGGAACATGGTTTACTGCGTGGCTGTGGGTGGCAGGAAGGATAAATGCATTCTGGATCTTGAGGAGGACTGATTTATATGCATCAGAGAGCGAAAGGGTTCAGTCCAATCTCCCTTCTGATTACTCCGATGGATGGGACTGGTACAACAAGTTCAAAACATGCCTTACATTTCAGACAAGGGTGTGCATATCCCTTTCTGAAACACCCTTGTAGAGTGGGGTCACGGCCAGGGTCAGCCATTATCAACGGCGACCCTGGAGAAATTAGGGTTGAGTGCCTTGCTCAAGGGCACATCAACAGATTGGGGGGGGGGGGGGGGGGGGGGTGTACGTATCCTTGTTTGTCCCTTTCGTCCTTGCCTTAAACAGTGCAGTAATACGTCTCCTTTATAGGGCGATAAGCGTTCCCCTCTACCTCTGCTCAGTAGAGATAAAGATGGGCCCTGGTCAAAAGTAGAGCACTATAAAGGGAATAGGATGCACACCCTCTCTCAGCTCCGATGACGTCACCCACCGTTCTTCTCCGTGGGCTAGCCTTTTACACGCTGGGCTCTAACCAATCAGACAAGGCCTAGCTGTCATCAGAAATAGGCCCTCCCTATAGAGGGAAACAGTGTTAACGATGCATGATACACACTCCCTTCCTTTGCAGCACATTAGGTGGAAGATGAAAAAGAATCCTCACATTGTTAATGCTCACTTTTGTTCTTCACATGCTCATTTCATGTGTTTTTGTGTAACATTGATTTGCACTCTATTCTACACTAAAGCACAAACAAAAGTGGTATATCTTTTATCAGCGTACCTTTTTAGACTCGTTACTGCAGGGTTCCCCAACTGGTGTCCCGCGGGTCATTTTTAAAAATTTGGCCCCGCAAGTTTTTTGAGCAAAAAAAAAAAAGATCAATAGATATTTACATTTTTGGACATACAACTGTAAAAACACCAGCAAATCAGCGGCAAGTGATTTGAATTTTGGATCTTATACAAATGTAAGCCAGGTTTGAAATGATTGTTAAGTCAAATATTATATC
Organism: Oncorhynchus mykiss; assembly: GCF_057628025.1. Lineage (NCBI taxonomy): Eukaryota > Metazoa > Chordata > Actinopteri > Salmoniformes > Salmonidae > Oncorhynchus > Oncorhynchus mykiss. The sequence goes on along the minus strand of NC_143051.1, from coordinate 17,291,981 downwards.
TGTTTGGGATTCTTCCGCAGTCTACAAATGATTTGTAAATATGTTCCGGCCCCCTGACCATCCGCTTAAGAAAAGATTGTCCCGCGGCTGAATCTAGTTGATGATCCCTGCATTACTGCATTACATTTCTGGGTTGTAAGCTGTATAGAAGAAGGCCAGCATGTGTTGGAGCATCATTTCACTAGAAGGGTGACACACAATAGTCCCGAATCTAATGGGAACCAAAGGGTTTGGCTGTGTGTTTGAGGATCAGGGGGAGGAAGATAACTGCTACACAGCATAGCTGTCATAATGATCTGCACCACTAACAAAAATATGCCTTTTCACTTCTCTTCCTCTTTTCTGTCTCGACTCACCCCCTTCTTCTCTCTCTCTATCTGACTCTTCTTTCCTCACTGCACTCGTAATGGTAGTTTGATGAGAGCAGTGTGAACATCCTTGATTGTCCTCTGACAGTAAGTGTACTTTGATTAGCGACCTTTTCTAGCCTCCAGTAGATGAAGTGTGTCATTAAAAACCACCACTGGCTGGGAGGTCTAACTCATCAAACTGAGACAGAGAGACACTTTTTGATCTCTCCAAAAGTTTATAGTGTCTCCACCAAGAACATTTATATTTTCTGTCCATAATCCACTTTTATTTTAATATAGAGCTTCCTGAAAGAAAAATGTGTTTTCTGTGTAATGGATATGTATATTATAATACACCTGACTTACTTTCTCCCCTCTCCCTCCTCCTCTCTCTTCTTTTCTTTCTCTTTCCTCTCTCTTCCTCTCTCCCTCTCCTGTCTCTCTCGCTCCATTCTCTCTGCCTCTCTCTCTGTCTCTCTCTCTTTCTGTGTGTGTGTGTGTGTGTGTAGGAGATGGCCCATATTCTAGCCCAGAAGCAGCTGCGTTCCATCATACTGAGTGTAAGTGTGTCTAGTCATATGCCCTCCATCTGTACCTCTCCTCTGCATCACTGGTTTTAATCTTTCTCTCTTGTTCCCTCGCTTCCTGTTTATCACACAGCTCCAATGTGATATCATATCACAGAGAAATGTCACACTCGCAAACATCTTACAAATTTGTCTGCCTTTCTCTCTCTGCCTTTTGCTCGCTCTCTCTCGCTCTGCCTTTAGCTCTCTCTCTCTCTGCCTTTCTCTCTTTCTCTCTCTCTGCCTTTCTCCCTTTCTCTCTCTCTGCCTTCCTCTCTTTCCTCTCCCCCTCTTTCTCTCTATCTTTACTTTCTATATCCCTGTTAATTTTATATATATTTATTATTTGTCTCTTCTTCTCTCTCTCTTTTTCTCCCCTTTCCTCTAGAATGTGATCCGGAGCCCTAAGCCAATCAATGATGAAATGGCCCACCAGCTGTATGTGCTGCAGGTCCTGACCTTTAACCTCTTAGAGGACCGCATGATGACCAAGATGGACCCTCAGGACCAGGTTCAGTACAGTAGGCCTCTCAACTCAATGTCCCCCAAGTTGTTGATCACATTTTAAACGCCATAGGCCTTATCAAATAGTATTTTTACAGATGAGCCCTGAATTATATACATTACAGAAAATACACACATCGAAATATAAATACAAAATGCAAGCAGAAAGAAAAACATTAAAAACTAAAACATTAATCAGTAATAAGGTCCTCAATCAGCTTTCTGAATCAAATGTAAGATTTTTTAAAAGATCAATCCACAAATTAGGTGCAAGATTACGAACATGTACCGAACTACTACATGTACACTACATGTACACTACTACATGTACACTACATGTACACTACATGTACACTACTACATGTACACTACTACATGTACACTACATGTACACTACTACATGTACACTACTACATGTACACTACTACATGTACACTACTACATGTACACTACTACATGTACACTACATGTACACTACATGTACACTACTACATGTACACTACATGTACACTACTACATGTACACTACTACATGTACACTACTACATGTACACTACATGTACCGAACTACTACATGTACACTACTACATGTACACTACTACATGTACACTACTACATGTACACTACTACATGTACACTACTACATGTACACTACTACATGTACACTACTACATGTACACTACTACATGTACACTACTACATGTACACTACATGTACCTACCTACTACATGTACACTACTACATGTACCTAACTACTACATGTACACTACTACATGTACACTACTACATGTACACTACTACATGTACACTACTACATGTACACTACTACATGTACACTACTACATGTACACTACTACATGTACACTACTACATGTACACTACTACATGTACACTACATGTACCGAACTACTACATGTACACTACATGTACCTAACTACTACATGTACACTACTACATGTACACTACATGTACCTAACTACTACATGTACACTACTACATGTACACTACTACATGTACACTACTACATGTACACTACTACATGTACACTACATGTACCTAACTACTACATGTACACTACATGTACCTAACTACTACATGTACACTACTACATGTACACTACATGTACCTAACTACTACATGTACACTACTACATGTACACTACATGTACCTAACTACTACATGTACACTACTACATGTACACTACTACATGTACACTACTACATGTACACTACTACATGTACACTACATGTACCGAACTACTACATGTACACTACATGTACCTAACTACTACATGTACACTACATGTACCTAACTACTACATGTACACTACTACATGTACACTACATGTACCTAACTACTACATGTACACTACTACATGTACCTAACTACTACATGTACGCTACATGTACCTAACTACTACATGTACCTAACTCAATGGAGACCAAAGGAATTTCCAAAGTTAGCTATCCCTGAGACCGATTGTGGTAACTCGTATGTCTAAAGTTTAGTAATGATTTTAGGTACAGTGGGACTATTTGTAAAAGGGCTTTATAAATGAAAACAGCAATGTATCAACCTACGTGACATCAAAGAGGACCAACCAACTTTCTGGTAGAGGATGCAGTGTTGACATCACAGAGGGCCAACCAACTTTCTGGTAGAGGATGCAGTGATGACATCACAGAGGGCCAACCAACTTTCTGGTAGCGGATGCAGTGATGACATCACAGAGGGCCAACCAACTTTCTGGTAGAGAATGCAGTGATGACATCACAGAGGACCAACCAACTTTCTGGTAGAGGATGCAGTGATGACATCACAGAGGGCCAACCAACTTTCTGGTAGAGGATGCAGTGATGACATCACAGAGGGCCAACCAACTTTCTGGTAGAGGATGCAGTGATGACATCACAGAGGGCCAACCAACTTTCTGGTAGAGGATGCAGTGGTGATATCACAGAGGGCCAACCAACTTTCTGGTAGAGGATGCAGTGATGACATCACAGAGGGCCAACCAACTTTCTGGTAGAGGATGCAGTGATGACATCACAGAGGGCCAACCAACTTTCTGGTAGAGGATGCAGTGATGACATCACAGAGGGCCAACCAACTTTCTGGTAGAGGATGCAGTGATGACATCACAGAGGGCCAACCAACTTTCTGGTAGAGGATGCAGTGATGACATCACAGAGGGCCAACCAACTTTCTGGTAGAGGATGCAGTGATGACATCATAGAGGGCCAACCAACTTTCTGGTAGAGGATGCAGTGATGACATCACAGAGGGCCAACCAACTTTCTGGTAGAGGATGCAGTGATGAATACTAAAACTGTCACCCATAATAAAGGGCAGTGCGCGTTGATAAAGGGCAGTGCGCGTTGATAAAGGGCAGTGCGCGTTGATAAAGGGCAGTGCGCGTTGATAAAGGGCAGTGCGCGTTGATAAAGGGCAGTGCGCGTTGATAAAGGGCAGTGCGCGTTGATAAAGGGCAGTGCGCATTGATAAAGGGCAGTGCGCGTTGATAAAGGGCAGTGCGCGTTGATAAAGGGCAGTGCGCGTTGATAAAGGGCAGTGCACGTTGATAAAGGGCAGTGCGCGTTGATAAAGGGCAGTGCGCGTTGATAAAGGGCAGTGCGCGTTGATAAACTGCATCTAACGGCTTTAATGAAGTGGAAGCGAACTCATCAAGGTGCTTTTTAAATGACTGCTTTTCATCTATCTAGTTGCCCAGATATTTGTAAGCAGGGACACTATCAATATGGACACCATGCAAAGTGCATATGCTTATCAAAATCATATTTTTATGCGCTCTAGAGAACATATATTTAGTTTTACCTGCATTTAGTACTAATTGCAGGTCAATAACAAATGTCTGTAATACAATAAAGGCTGAGTGTAGTTCAGATAGAGCCTGGTCAACCGTGGGGGAAATATCATACACAACAGTGTACATCGGCATACAAGTGCAGGTTACAAGTTTTTACGGACAAGTCGATATTGTTATTGTAAACAGTAAGAAGTACAGGATGCAGAATCGACCCATGCGGGACACCTTTCGTAATATCCATGAAATCGGATTTAACACCATCAGTAGATATATACTGAGTTATATCTGTCAAGTCATTTTTAAAACAGTGACATGCAGCCTGGTCTTGGCCAATTGAGGAAAGCCTCTGAATTAACAGTGAGTGATCAACAATATGGAAAGCCTCTGAATTAACAGTGAGTGATCAACAGTATGTAAAGCCTGTGAATTAACAGTGAGTGATCAACAGTATAGAAAGACTGTGAATTAACAGTGAGTGATCAACAGTATAGAAAGCCTGTGAATTAACAGTGAGTGATCAACAGTATGGAAAGCCTCTGAATTAACCAGTGAGTGATCAACAGTATGGAAAGCCTCTGAATTAGCAGTGAGTGATCAACAGTATGGAAAGCCTCTGAATTAGCAGTGAGTGATCAACAGTATGGAAAGCCTCTGAATTAGCAGTGAGTGATCAACAGTATGGAAAGCCTCTGAATTATCAGTGAGTGATCAACAGTATGGGAAGCCTCTGAATTAACAGTGAGTGATCAAAAGTATGTAAAGGCTTTGAATTAACATTGAGTGATCAACAGTATGGAAAGCCTCTGAATTAGCAGTGAGTGATCAACAGTATGGAAAGCCTCTGAATTAACAGTGAGTGATCAACAGTATGGAAAGCCTCTGAATTAGCAGTGAGTGATCAACAGTATGGAAAGCCTCTGAATTAACAGTGAGTGATCAACAGTATGGAAAGCCTCTGAATTAGCAGTGAGTGATCAACAGTATGGAAAGCCTCTGAATTAGCAGTGAGTGATCAACAGAATGGAAAGCCTCTGAATTAACAGTGAGTGATCAACAGTATGGAAAGCCTCTGAATTAACAGTGAGTGATCAACAGTATGGAAAGCCTCTGAATTAACAGTGAGTGATCAACAGTATGGAAAGCCTCTGAATTAGCAGTGAGTGATCAACAGTATGGAAAGCCTCTGAATTAGCAGTGAGTGATCAACAGTATGGAAAGCCTCTGAATTAACAGTGAGTGATCAACAGTATGGAAAGCCTCTGAATTAACAGTGAGTGATCAACAGTATGGAAAGCCTCTGAATTAGCAGTGAGTGATCAACAGTATGTAAAGCCTTTGGCAGATCAATGAAGCGGGCAGCACAACATTGCCTTTTATCCATACCGTTAACCACATCATTTATAACTAGGGATGTAGCAGAGATAGTGCTATGACCTGGTTACTAATTACCAGTGATATCAAACATGTATATATTTTTGGTTCCAACCCCCCCGTTCTCTCTCTCTACCTGAGAAATACCAGTGAAAGTTCTCTGTAACAAACCACTTACTTTAGAATAATGCTTCTGTTTTGTTACGTCTTCTTGTTTTTACATCTGAATGCTTTTTCCTCTTATGTCTGCCTAGGCCCAAAGAGACATCATCTTTGAGCTGCGCAGAATTGCGTTCGACGTGGAGTGTGAGCCGAACAACAGTGGCAGCATCGAGAAGAGGAAGTCCATGTACACCCGGGACTACAAGAAGCTGGGCTTCATTGTAAGTCACACACACACAAACATCTGCAAAACTGGGCCTCATTATACATCACAAGAAAAATGTTTGAGCCTCTGCATCCCCAAAACTTCCGCTGTTGGACTTAGATTAGTTTTGATGTCAGTATAGCAGACCCATAGGCAAGACATGTTCTTCAGTAGTGGAGCGCTTGTATTTATTTATTTATTTTAAACTAGTAGGGAGAGGACTGGGACACTGTCAGATAAGGGGATGGCATGGCAGCTGAATCCAGCCCTGTGTATGTGTGGCGTGATACCCAACTACACACACACAGACACACGCTAACCCTCTGGCTTTACAGCCTTACAGACAGTACACACACACAGAGGACTACAGCAGAATGCAGCTATGCTAAATGGCGTATTCACACAAACAGCTACCGCAGGGTGGAGATGGAGAAAGAAAACAAGCCCCCTCCCTGTACTGTTGTTAATTGGTTTAGAAGATGACATGTTGCTCTGTGCTGCCTCTCTGTGTCTGGAAGGAGGAAGTGTGGCCCCCATGAGTGCTCTCTCTCTCTCTCTCTCTCTCTCTCTCTCTCTCTCTCTCTCTCTCCCTCTCTTTCTCTCTCTCTCTCTGCTCTCTCTCTCTCTCTCTCTCTCTTCTCTCTCTCTCTCTCTCTCTCTTCTCTCTCTCTCTCTCTCTCTCTCTGCTCTCTGAAGTTTATGAGCTGTGGCATATCGCTGTCGTATCCATGGTGAGGGGGAACTAAGCCCATCATTTCCTCTCTAAGTCCCTGAACTGTTAGGGGCTTGGCAGCTCGCTAAGACCCAAGTCACTCTGCTACGCTGCTGTGTGCTGCCCTAAGATAAGGCCTGACTTCATCTCTCCAGTGGTGTGGAAGACTCTGAAAATATCCCTCTTGACTTTGCAGGCTCGTACTCACATGCAAGCACAAACACACGGACACACACACACGGACACACACACACACGGACACACACACACACGGACACACACACACACGGACACACACACACACGGACACACACACACACGGACACACACACACACACACACACACACACACACACACACACACACACACACACACACACACACACACACACACACACACACACACACACACACACACAGTGTGAGGAAGCACAGCACAGTGTGAAGGTGGCTAGATGCAGTTGATCTAGTGCTGTATCTAGAGGGCAGTAGTCTGTGAGATTCTATTAGTCTCCCAGGTAGACGGGGATCTTAGAGAGAACATGCTTATTTGGACTTGGTGAGGGAATTGTTAAAGGTTGCGGTTCTTCCTTTGGTCTGTCAGGAACAGTTACACAGCTGGATCTCTGGGACTCCTCCATGTTACTCTCACTCTCTCTCCTTGTCATCTCTCTATGTCCTCCATTCACTCAGACAAGTTAGCGTGCTGATGGAGAATAGAGATCAAATTAGTCTCCCAATCAACCTAGTGTCTTATTCAAACTTGTCCTAGTCTTGTTTGTCTGATGACTCACCTCTCTCTCCTCTCTACTTCTCTCTCCTCTCTCTCCTCTCTACCTCTCTCTCTCCTCTCTCTCTTTCCTCTCTCTCTCTCCTCTCTACCTCTCTCTCTCCTCTCTACCTCTCTCTCTCCTCTCTACTTCTCTCTCCTCTCTACCTCTCTCTCCTCTCTCTCCTCTCTCTCCTCTCTCTCCTCTCTCTCTCTCTCTCTCTCTTTCCTCTCTCTCTCCTCTCTGCTCTCTCTCTCTCTCTCTTTCCTCTCTCTCCTCTCTCTCTGTCTCTCTCTCTCCTCTCTCTCTCCTCTCTCTACCTCTCTCTCTCTCTCTCTCTCTCTCTCTCTCTCTCTCTCTCTCTCTCTCTCTCTCTCTCTCTCTCTCTCTCTCTCTCTCTCTCTCTCTCCTCTCTCTCTCTCTCTCTCTCTCTCTCTCTCTCTCTCTCTCTCTCTCTCTCTCTCTCTCTCTCTCTCTCTCTCTCTCTCTCTCTCTCTCTCTCTCTCTCTCTCTCTCTCTCTCTCTCTCTCTCTCTCTCTCTCTCTCTCTCTCTCTCTCTCTCTCTCTCTCTCTCTCTTTTATATATATATATTAGAACCATGTGAACCCTGCTATGGACTTCACTCAGATTCCTCCTGGGATGCTGGCTCTGGATAACATGCTGTACTTCGCCAGACACCACCAGGATGCCTACATCAGGGTTAGTAGCTCTAATATACACACAGGCACACACACGCGCACACCATTACTTTGTGTCTAGTGTTCCTCTGCAGTGCCTTCTGCCGACCTAAACTCTCTCCATCTCTCTCTCTCACACACACACACACACACACACACACACTCTCACTCCCTGGCCCGTCCCTCACTCCATAGATTCACTGGGCTCTGACCAAACAGTCTGTCTGATGAAACACAATGCCAATATGTAGCCTTGGAATTCAGTCAAGCCAATACTATAGCATATGGCTATGTCCTCCTAATATAAAACCTAATACACAGGCCGGCCCATCCCTCTCCCCAGCCTGCTGCTGTGACGAAACACGGCCAGCAATTCCCCAAATTAAACTGTCACCACGGCGATGATAAGGATGCTAATGTTTTCCAGTATGGACTTGTCGCTGCGGCAACGTTATAATTGGAGTGGATTTTTGGACATGGAGAATTGATTTATGAATTAAACACGCTGTGTACAAGTGCACCAGTTAAGGCTCAAACAAGGTTCAAATGGATAGTAGAGGCTTCTGTAATGGTTACGTAGAAGGAAAGACATCTTGATCTAATAAAGTCAATGTCACATTGAGATTCAAATGTCTTTCAGACTTCACATTTGTGGTAGATAACATTCAGCATAATGTACTTAATATTAACTAGAATCTAATCTCTGGATGAATTACGATGGTACCATAGAGATGGGATAATAAACAACAAAAAACTGTTTTTCCCAGTTTTCTGTCCCACTGTTGATCTTCTGCTGTCTCTGCTTTCCCTGTCCTGCTCCGCCTCTCCAAATTAATCATCTTGGTCAACTTTGACTTCAAAGTGTGTGTTTACCTGGATTAATGGGTCAAGGGTCATATGGTTTGAGTTCGTTACCAGCCCTGGTGGAGACGTCTATTTGTGTCTGTCTCTGTGACTGTCCGTCTGCGCCTGGTGGCTGTTAAACACTTTTATGACAAACGTATTTGCAAAAACGTTGGTGGATTGAGTGACTTTCTGTCCCTATTACAGATCGTTCTGGAGAACAGCAGTCGTGAGGACAAGCACGAGTGTCCGTTTGGCCGCAGCAGCATCGAGCTGACCAAGATGCTGTGTGAGACCCTTAAAGTGGGAGAGCTGCGTGAGTCTTTACTGGTATTAACTATCCTCACCTCATTGCTCCTATTAGATCATATTGTGCTTGTAGGGTCATATTCACTAGGAACAAACGGACCTAAACTACTTGAAATTGTCCTATAACAGACTATTGTTTTTGTAGCTACAGTGCAAAATGTTTTGCTAGGGTGTGCACTAATGAATACAACCCTGATTTACTGACAGTGGTGTTCTGTAGATGGTATGGGTGCTGAGCAGTGGAGGCTGGTGAAAACATCTATAGGAGGATGGACTCATTGTAATGGCAGGAATGGAATTAATGTAACAGAGTCAAACTAGATGCCCAAGTGTTTGACACCGTTCCATGAATTCCATTCCAGCCATTACAATGAGCCCGTCCTCCTATAGCTCCTCCCACCAACCTCCTCTGGTGCGGAGTACCCGACAATATCTGTGCACAAATGTAAGAATTCAAACTAGGTGATGCACAGAATCTGTTTTTCTATTGGTTAGCCACATTCTGTTGCCCTCTGAATACAAACAATCAACAAAACGCCAAAGAAAGAAACATATAAGTAGCATAGTACCAGGAGGTTTTCTCTGTGTTCACATTCTGCCTCATGATTTCCAAATCTGATTAGTTAGTACTTAGTGCTCCCAAATTTAGCTCCAATAGCTCTCAATACTAAAGTGTGTGAAACTCATCGAGAGCAGCTCTCACCATTGACTTTTAACCCTATTGAGTGTTAGTGGAGCAATGCGATGTGGAGGGCACTTTGATGTACGAGGGTTAAAAGCATCATCGCTGTCTGTTTTCACATTAAGCCCAGCCATTCAGACAGAGAAATAACCTCCAGAGCATTTTTACCGTGAACTATGTCTCCTGCAGTGAAGATAAAAGGAGACATTATACTTTGTAATTGTGCTGGAGTTCATCAATTAGTGACGAAGTAAGTAGGCTTCAAGTGCGCCCTATTCCACCTCCTAATAGACGGTCTCTCTCTGGGACTGGCACTGCCCAGGGGGAGAAGAGCTGGGCACTCTCCCTATTGCATCATATAGGGCCGAATAGGAGCCCTATCTGCTAACTTCATTTTAGTGGGATGGGAAGGTTGTGAATGTAGCCTACCTAAATAAGTTAAAGCTAGATTTAGAAGTGATGCCTATACTGCTTTAAGAAAAAGATACCACTTTTTGTAAGGAACTGTGATGCATTGAAGAACTGATTAACACGTATGGTTAGGAAATACTTTTTCTCTCTGAGTCTGCATTAGTATCCAAAACCTTTGCAATTGAAATCAAACCCTGAAGCCTATATCCTATCTCTGATTTCCTTTTGGTATTCATGTCAGCTTTGACCGGGACTCTCATGCATGGTTCTGGCTAGTCTATGATGGCACTCTAACTCCAGTACCCATCATGCTCTGGAGCAGGGGTTCCCAACTCCGGTCCTCCAGTACCCCCACACTATATATTTTTGTTGTGGCCCTAGGCAAGCACACCTGATTCAACTAATCATGAAGCCCTCCATGAGATGAATCAGGTGTTTTTGTCCAGGACTACAACAATGTGTCTGGAGGACTGGAGTTGGGAAAACACTGCTTATAGGGAATAGAGCCACCATTAATATTGATGACCATGGAAGGGTCAGACACGGTATGCACTATGCCACAGTGTGTAGCAGGGTTGAGAGTCAATTCCATTTCAAGTCAGTCATTTCAGGAGGTCAATGGCAATTTTCAATTGATTAATAGATTTTCAATCATATCAGTTGAAAACTGCCATTCATCTTCAATGAGGAGCTTTATCCAATCCCTAAATGTAATTCAGTTAGCTGTGTGTTGAGGGGTTAGGCAGTGACCCCAGAGCCCCTAGGCGTGACCCTACCCTCTCTCTCCTTCTGTCTGGAGATAGGCTCCAATGGTCTGTGTCTGACAGGCCAATTTGTCCGCCCTCCTCACCCCCCATCACTGTTTTCCTGTCTGCCCCACCATCACTGTTTTCCCACCTAACACACACACACACACACACACTGTCTATCTTCTTGCCCCCTTCTCTCACTGTCTGTCCCCTTGCCCCCTTCTCTCACTGTCTGTCCCCTTGCCCCCTTCTCTCACTGTCTGTCCCCTTGCCCCCTTCTCTCACTGTCTGTCCCCCTGCCCCTTTTCTCTCACTGTCTGTCCCCTTGCCCCCTTCTCTCACTGTCTGTCCCCCTGCCCCCTTCTCTCACTGTCTGTCCCCCTGCCCCTTTTCTCTCACTGTCTGTCCCCCTGCCCCTTTTCTCTCACTGTCTGTCCACCTGCCCCCCCTCACTGTCTGTCCCCCTGCCCCTTTTCTCTCACTGTCTGTCCCCTTGCCCCCTTCTCTCACTGTCTGTCCCCTTGCCCCCTTCTCTCACTGTCTGTCCACCTGCCCCCCCTCACTGTCTGTCCCCCTGCCCCTTTTCTCTCACTGTCTGTCCACCTGCCCCCCTCACTGTCTGTCCCCCTGCCCCTTTTCTCTCACACTGTCCCCTTGCCCCCTTCTCTCACTGTCTGTCCCCTTGCCCCCTTCTCTCACTGTCTGTCCACCTGCCCCCCCTCACTGTCTGTCCCCCTGCCCCTTTTCTCTCACTGTCTGTCCACCTGCCCCCCCTCACTGTCTGTCCCCCTGCCCCTTTTCTCTCACTGTCTGTCCCCTTGCCCCCTTCTCTCACTGTCTGTCCCCTTGCCTCCTTCTCTCACTGTCTGTCCACCTGCCCCCCCTCACTGTCTGTCCCCCTGCCCCTTTTCTCTCACTGTCTGTCCACCTGCCCCCCTCACTGTCTGTCCCCCTGCCCCTTTTCTCTCACACTGTCCCCTTGCCCCCTTCTCTCACTGTCTGTCCCCTTGCCCCCTTCTCTCACTGTCTGTCCACCTGCCCCCCCTCACTGTCTGTCCCCCTGCCCCTTTTCTCTCACTGTCTGTCCACCTGCCCCCCTCACTGTCTGTCCCCCTGCCCCTTTTCTCTCACACTGTCCCCTTGCCCCCTTCTCTCACTGTCTGTCCCCTTGCCCCCTTCTCTCACTGTCTGTCCCCCTGCCCCTTTTCTCTCACTGTCTGTCCCCTTGCCCCTTTTCTCTCACTGTCTGTCCCCCTGCCCCTTTTCTCTCACTGTCTGTCCACCTGCCCCCTTCTCTCACTGTCTGTCCCCCTGCCCCTTTTCTCTCACTGTCTGTCCACCTGCCCCCCCTCACTGTCTGTCCCCCTGCCCCTTTTCTCTCACTGTCTGTCCCCTTGCCCCTTTTCTCTCACTGTCTGTCCACCTGCCCCCCCTCACTGTCTGTCCCCCTGCCCCTTTTCTCTCACACTGTCCCCTTGCCCCCTTCTCTCACTGTCTGTCCCCTTGCCCCCTTCTCTCACTGTCTGTCCCCCTGCCCCTTTTCTCTCACTGTTTGTCCCCTTGCCCCTTTTCTCTCACTGTCTGTCCCCTTGCCCCCTTCTCTCACTGTCTGTCCCCTTGCCCCCTTCTCTCACTGTCTGTCCCCCTGCCCCTTTTCTCTCACTGTCTGTCCCCTTGCCCCTTTTCTCTCACTGTCTGTCCCCTTGCCCCCTTCTCTCACTGTCTGTCCCCTTGCCCCCTTCTCTCACTGTCTGTCCCCTTGCCCCTTTTCTCTCACTGTCTGTCCACCTGCCCCCCCTCACTGTCTGTCCCCCTGCCCCCTTCTCTCACTGTCTGCCCCCTTCTCTCACCATCTGTCCACCTGCCCCTTTTCTCTCACTGTCTGCCCCCTTGCCCCCTTCTCTCACTGTCTGCCCCCTTCTCTCACCGTCTGTCCCCCTGCCCCTTTTCTCTCACTGTCTGCCCCCTTCTCTCACCGTCTGTCCACCTGCCCCCCCTCACTGTCTGTCCCCTTGCCCCCTTCTCTCACTGTCTGTCCCCTTGCCCCCTTCTCTCACTGTCTGTCCCCTTGCCCCCTTCTCTCACTGTCTGTCCCCTTGCCCCCTTCTCTCACTGTCTGTCCCCTTGCCCCCTTCTCTCACTGTCTGCCCCCTTCTCTCACTGTCTATCCACCTGCCCCCTCTCACTGTCTGTCCCCCTGCCCCTTTTTTCTCACTCTGTCCTCATGCCCCCCTTCACTGTCTCCCCCTGCCCCCTTCTCTCACTCTGTCCCCATGCCCCCCTCTCTCACTGTCTGTCTCCCCAGGCATTTACAATAAAGCATTTTATTACGAACAAGATGACAACATAGAATTTAGCATCATGTCTTGATTCAAAGTCTTAATGCAAACCAACAAAGAGAAGCGTAGCACTTTAAAGAGTCATTATGGCACTTGGAGTTGCCGTCTGTATAACTCAACAGAGCATCCAAGCATATGGACGTTTGGGGGAAATGGAAAAATTTAGTTTTAACATTCACAAATCAAAGTTATTATAGGAAAGGAGGGAGGACAGGATAGGTAAAGGTCGTTAGATAAATCCATTCTGAGCCGTGCCCTGCAGCCCTTTAAATGATTTAGAAGTGCAAGGGCAGAGAAACTGACGCAACCCTCCACTCAGACACCAAAGCTTCATTAAATGAACTCGGAAATGGAAGCAGTGGCATAGTTCTTCATTAAACAGTAATGGTCTGCCTTTAAAAAAATATATATATGAAAAAACGAAACCCCCGGTGTTAGAGTGGAGGAGAAAGTAGTGTTCAAAGCTCTCTCTCTTCACACATCCATTTGCTGGATAAAAATAGAAAGACGATAAGGAATTAATCTCGGCGCCAACCGTAACAATTTTTTTCTTGCATCATTTACTTTAGTTTGCCGCTTTGAAATGCCAATAAACCTCTGGTGGGCCCTGGACTTCTTAATTCCCCATCTACCCAGACAAATCACACACAACAGGATTCTGGGAATGCTTGGGGCATCTTTTGGCCTTTCTAGTCTATTTTCTGTATCCCTCCACTATCCACTCTATCCCACCACTATCCACTCTATCCCTTCACTATCCACTCCATCCCTCCACTATCCACTCTATCCCTCCACTATCCACTCTATCCCTCCACTATCCACTCTATCCCACTATCCACTCTATCCCACTATCCACTCTATCTCTCCACTATCCACTCTATCTCTCCACTATCCACTCTATCCCTCCACTATCCCCTCTATATCTCAACTATCTCCCCACTATCACTCTATCCCTCCACTATCCACTCTATCCCACTATCCCCTCTATATCTCCACTATCCCTCCACTATCCACTCTATATCGCCACTATCCCTCCACTATCCACTCTGTCCCTCCACTATCCCCTCTATATCTCCACTATCCCTCCACTATCCACTCTGTCCCACTATCCCCTCTATATCTCCACTATCCCTCCACTATCCCCTCTATCCCTCCACTATCCGCTCTATCCCTGCACTATCCACTCTATCCCTCCACTATCCACTCTATCCCACTATCCCCTCTATATCTTCACTATCCCCTCTATATCTTCACTATCCCCTCTATATCTCCACTATCCCTCCACTATCCCTCTTTCCCTCCACTATCCCCCCTATATCTCCACTATCCCTCCACTATCCCTCCACTATCCTCCGACTATCCCCTCTATCCCTCCACTATCCACTCTATCCCTTCACTATCCACTCTATCCCACCACTATCCACTCTATCCCTTCACTATCCACTCTATCCCTCCACTATCCACTCTATCCCACCACTATCCACTCTATCCCTTCACTATCCACTCCATCCCTCCACTATCCACTCTATCCCTCCACTATCCACTCTATCCCTCCACTATCCACTCTATCCCACTATCCACTCTATCCCACTATCCACTCTATCTCTCCACTATCCACTCTATCTCTCCACTATCCACTCTATCCCTCCACTATCCCCTCTATATCTCAACTATCTCCCCACTATCACTCTATCCCTCCACTATCCACTCTATCCCACTATCCCCTCTATATCTCCACTATCCCTCCACTATCCACTCTATCCCACTATCCCCTCTATATCTCCACTATCCCTCCACTATCCACTCTATATCGCCACTATCCCTCCACTATCCACTCTGTCCCTCCACTATCCCCTCTATATCTCCACTATCCCTCCACTATCCCCTCTATCCCTCCACTATCCACTCTATCCCTCCACTATCCACTCTATCCCTCCACTATCCACTCTATCCCTCCACTATCCACTCTATCCCTCCACTATCCACTCTATCCCTCCACTATCCACTCTATCCCTCCACTATCCACTCTATCCCTTCACTATCCCCTCTATCCCTCCACTATCCCCTCTATCCCTTCACTATCCCCTCTATCCCTCCACTATCCCCTCTATCCCTCCACTATCCCCTCTATCCCTTCACTATCCACTCTATCCCTCCACTATCCACTCTATCCCTCCACTATCCACTCTACATCTCCACTATCCCTCCACTATCCTTCTATCCCTCCACTATCCCCTCTATATCTCCACTATCCCCTCTATATCTCCTCTATCCCTCCACTATCCCCTCTATCCCTCCACTATCCACTCTATCCACTATCCACTCTATCCCACTATCCCCTCTATATCTTCACTATCCCCTCTATATCTCCACTATCCCTCCACTATCCCTCTTTCCCTCCACTATCCCCTCTATATCTCCACTATCCCCTCTATATCTCCTCTATCCCTCCACTATCCACTCTATATCTCCACTATCCCCTCTATCTCCACTATCCTCTCTATCCCTCCACTATCCTCTCTATCCCTCCACTATCCCATCTATCCCTCCACTATCCACTCTATCCTTCCAGTATCCCCTCTATCCCTCCACTATCCACTCTATCCCGCCACTATGCCCTCTATCCCTCCACTATCCCCTCTATCCCTCCACTATCCCCTCTATTCCTCCACTATCCCCTCTATATCTCCACTATACCTCTGTCCCTCCACTATCCCCTCTATATCTCCACTATCCCCTCTATATCTTCACTATCCCCTCTATTTCTCCACTATCCCCTCTATATCTCCACTATCCCCTCTATCCCTCCACTATCCACTCTATTCCTCCACTATCCACTCTATCCCACTATCCCCACTATATCTACACTATCCCTCCACTATCCCATCTATCCCTCCACTATCCCCTCTATTCCTCCACTATCCCCTCTATATCTCCACTATACCTCTGTCCCTCCACTATCCCCTCTATATCTCCACTATCCCCTCTATATCTTCACTATCCCCTCTATTTCTCCACTATCCCCTCTATATCTCCACTATCCCCTCTATCCCTCCACTATCCACTCTATTCCTCCACTATCCACTCTATCCCACTATCCCCACTATATCTACACTATCCCTCCACTATCCCCTCTATCCCTCCACTATCCACTCTATCCCGCCACTATACTCTCTATATCTCCACTATCCCCTCTATATCTCCACTATCCCTCCACTATACCTCTATCCTCCACTATCCCCCCTATATCTCCACTATCGCTCCACTATCCACTCTATCCCTCCACTATCCACTCTATCCCTCCACTATGCCCTCTATCCCTCCACTATGCCCTCTATCCCTCCACTATCCCCTCTATCCCTCCACTATCCACTCTATCCCTCTACTCTGCCCTCTATCCCTCCACTATCCACTATATCCCTTCACTATCCACTCTGTCCCTCCACTATTCCCTCTATCCACTCTATCCCTCCACTATCCACTCTATCCCTCCACTATGCCCTCTATCCCTCCACTATCCCTCTCACTCCACTATCCACTCTATCCCTCCACTATGCCCTCTATCCCTCCACTATCCACTCTATCCCTCCACTATCCACTCTATCCCTCCACTATTCCCTCTATCCATCCACCATCCCCTCTATCCCTCCACTAACCAGTCTATCCCTCCACTATCCCCTCTATCCCTCCACTATCCCCTCTATCCCTCCATTATCCACTCTATCCCTCCACTATCCCCTCTATCCCTTCACTATCCCCTCTATCCCTCCACTATCCCCTCTATCCCTCCACTATCCACTCTATCCCTCCACTATCCACTCTATCCCTCCACTATCCACTCTATCCCTCCACTATCCACACTATCCCTCCACTATCCACTCTATCCCACTTTCCACTCTATCCCTCCACTATCCACTCTATCCCTCCACTTTCCACTCTATCCCTCCACTATCCACTCTATCCCTCCACTATCCACTCTATCCCTCCACTATCCACTCTATCCCTCCACTATCCACTCTATCCCTCCACTATCCACACTATCCCTCCACTATCCGCTCTATCCCTCCACTATCCACACTATCCCTCCACTATCCACACTATCCCTCCACTATCCACACTATCCCTCCACTATCCACTCTATCCCTCCACTATCCACTCTATCCCTCCACTATCCACACTATCCCTCCACTATCCACTCTATCCTTCCACTATCCACTCTATCCCTCCACTATCCACTCTATCCCTCCACTATCCACTCTATCCCTCCACTATCCCTCCACTATCCACTCTATCCCTCCACTATCCACTCTATCCCTCCACTATCCACTCTATCCCTCCACTATCCACTCTATCCCTCCACTATCCCCACTATCCCTCCACTATCCCCTCTATCCCTCCACTATCCCCTCTATCCCTCCACTATCCCCTCTATCCCTCCACTATCCACTCTATATCTCCACTATCCACTCTATCCCTTCACTATCCACTCTATCCCTTTACTATCCACTCTATCTCTCCACTATCCACTCTATCCCTCCACTATCCACTCTATCCCTCCACTATCCACTCTATCCCTCCACTATCCACTCTATCCCTCCACTATCCACTCTATCCCTCCACTATCCACTCTATCCCTCCACTATCCACTCTATCCCTCCACTATCCACTCTATCCCTCCACTATCCACTCTATCCCTCCACTATCCACTCTATCCCTCCACTATCCACTCTATCCCTCCACTATCCCCTCTATCCCTCCACTATCCCCTCTATATCTCCACTATCCCCTCTATATCTCCACTATCCACTCTATCCCTTCACTATCCACTCTATCCCTCCACTATCCCCTCTATCCTATCCACTCTATCTCTCCACTATCCACTCTATCCCTCCACTGTCCCCTCTATATCTCAACTATCTCCCCACTATTTATTTTTATTTTTTATTTATTTTACCTTTATTTAACCAGGTAGGCAAGTTGAGAACAAGTTCTCATTTACAATTGCGACCTGGCCAAGATAAAGCAAAGCAGTTCGACAGATACAACGACACAGAGTTACACATGGAGTAAAACAAACATACAGTCAATAATACAGTATAAACAAGTATATATACAATGTGAGCAAATTAAGTGAGAAGGGAGGTAAAAGCAAAAAAGGCCATGGTGGCAAGGTAAATACAATATAGCAAGTAAAACACTGGAATGGTAGTTTTGCAATGGAAGAATGTGCAAAGTAGAAATAAAAATAATGGGGTGCAAAGGAGCAAAATAAATAAATAAATAAAATACAGTTGGGAAAGAGGTAGTTGTTTGGGCTAAATTATAGGTGGGCTATGTACAGGTGCAGTAATCTGTGAGCTGCTCTGACAGTTGGTGCTTAAAGCTAGTGAGGGAGATAAGTGTTTCCAGTTTCAGAGATTTTTGTAGTTCGTTCCAGTCATTGGCAGCAGAGAACTGGAAAGAGAGGCGGCCAACGAAAGAATTGGTTTTGGGGGTGACTAGAGAGATATACCTGCTGGAGCGTGTGCTACAGGTGGGAGATGCTATGGTGACCTGCGAGCTGAGATAAGGGGGGACTTTACCCAGCAGGGTCTTGTAGATGACATGGAGCCAGTGGGTTTGGCGACGAGTATGAAGCGAGGGCTAGCCAACGTGAGCGTACAGGTCGCAATGGTGGGTAGTATATGGGGCTTTGGTGACAAAACGGATTGCACTGTGATAGACTGCATCCAATTTGTTGAGTAGGGTATTGGAGGCTATTTTGTAAATGACATCGCCAAAGTCGAGGATTGGTAGGATGGTCAGTTTTACAAGGGTATGTTTGGCAGCATGAGTGAAGGATGCTTTGTTGCGAAATAGGAAGCCAATTCTAGATTTAACTTTGGATTGGAGATGTTTGATATGGGTCTGGAAGGAGAGTTTACAGTCTAACCAGACACCTAAGTATTTGTAGTTGTCCACGTATTCTAAGTCAGAGCCGTCCAGAGTAGTGATGTTGGACAGGCGGGTAGGTGCAGGTAGCGATCGGTTGAAGAGCATGCATTTAGTTTTACTTGTATTTAAGAGCAATTGGAGGCCACGGAAGGAGAGTTGTATGGCATTGAAGCTTGCCTGGAGGGTTGTTAACACAGTGTCCAAAGAAGGGCCGGAAGTATACAGAATGGTGTCGTCTGCGTAGAAGTGGATCAGAGACTCACCAGCAGCAAGAGCGACCTCATTGATGTATACAGAGAAGAGAGTCGGTCCAAGAATTGAACCCTGTGGCACCCCCATAGAGACTGCCAGAGGTCCGGACAACAGATCCTCCGATTTGACACACTGAACTCTATCAGAGAAGTAGTTGGTGAACCAGGCGAGGCAATCATTTGAGAAACCAAGGCTGTTGAGTCTGCCGATGAGGATGTGGTGATTGACAGAGTCGAAAGCCTTGGCCAGATCAATGAATACGGCTGCACAGTAATGTTTCTTATCGATGGCGGTTAAGATATCGTTTAGGACCTTGAGCTTGGCTGAGGTGCACCCATGACCAGCTCTGAAACCAGATTGCATAGCAGAGCAGGTATGGTGAGATTCGAAATGGTCGGTAATCTGTTTGTTGACTTGGCTTTCGAAGACCTTAGAAAGGCATGGTAGGATAGATATAGGTCTGTAGCAGTTTGGGTCAAGAGTGTCCCCCCCTTTGAAGAGGGGGATGACCGCAGCTGCTTTCCAATCTTTGGGAATCTCAGACGACACGAAAGAGAGGTTGAACAGGCTAGTAATAGGGGTGGCAACCATTTTGGCAGATAATTTTAGAAAGAAAGGGTCCAGATTGTCTAGCCCGGCTGATTTGTAGGGGTCCACATTTTGCAGCTCTTTCAGAACATCAGCTGAATGGATTTGGGAGAAGGAGAAATGGGGAAGGTTTGGGCGAGTTGCTGTTGGGGGTGCAGTGCTGTTGACAGGGGTAGGAGTAGCCAGGTGGAAAGCATGGCCAGCAGTAGAAAAATGCTTATTGAAATGTTCAATTATGGTGGATTTATCAGTGGTGACAGTGTTTCCTATCTTCAGTGCAGTGGGCATCTGGGAGGAGGTGTTCTTGCAAATTTCTGCTTGAAAAAGCTAGCCTTGGCTTTTCTAACTGCCTGTGTATAATGGTTTCTAGCTTCCCTGAACAGCTGCATATCACGGGGGCTGTTCGATGCTAATGCAGAAACGCCATAGGATGTTTTTGTGTTGGTTAAGGGCAGTCAGGTCTGGGGAGAACCAAGGGCTATATCTGTTCCTGGTTCTAAATTTCTTGAATGGGGCATGTTTATTTAAGATGGTTAGGAAGGCATTTAAAAAAAATATCCAGGCATCCTCTACTGACGGGATGAGGTCAATATCCTTCCAGTATACCCCGGCCAGGTCGATTAGAAAGGCCTGCTCGCTGAAGTGTTTCAGGGAGCGTTTTACAGTAATGAGAGGAGGTCGTTTGACCGCTGACCCATTACGGATGCAGGCAATGAGGCAGTGATCGCTGAGATCTTGGTTGAAGACAGCAGAGGTGTATTTAGAGGGGAAGTTGGTTAGGATGATATCTATGAGGGTGCCCGTGTTTAAGGCTTTGGGGAGGTACCTGGTAGGTTCATTGATAATTTGTGTGAGATTGAGGGCATCAAGTTTAGATTGTAGGATGGCTGGGGTGTTAAGCATGTTCCAGTTTAGGTCGCCTAGCAGCACGAGCTCTGAAGATAGATGGGGGGCAATCAGTTCACATATGGTGTCCAGAGCACAGCTGGGGGCAGAGGGTGGTCTATAGCAGGCGGCAACGGTGAGAGACTTGTTTTTAGAGAGGTGGATTTTTAAAAGTAGAAGTTCAAATTGTTTGGGTACAGACCTGGATAGTAGGACAGAACTCTGCAGGCTATCTTTGCAGTAGATTGCAACACCGCCCCCTTTGGCAGTTCTATCTTGTCTGAAAATGTTGTAGTTTGGAATTAAAATGTCTGAATTTTTGGTGGTCTTCCTAAGCCAGGATTCAGACACAGCTAGAACATCCGGGTTGGCAGAGTGTGCTAAAGCAGTGAATAGAACAAACTTAGGGAGGAGGCTTCTAATGTTAACATGCATGAAACCAAGGCTATTACGGTTACAGAAGTCGTCAAAAGAGAGCGCCTGGGGAATAGGAGTGGAGCTAGGCACTGCAGGGCCTGGATTCACCTCTACATCACCAGAGGAACATAGGAGGAGTAGAATAAGGGTGCGGCTAAAAGCAATAAGAATTGGTCGTCTAGAACGTCTGGAACAGAGAGTAAAAGGAGGTTTCTGGGGGCGATAAAATAGCATCAAGGTATAATGTACAGACAAAGGTAAGGTAGGATGTGAATACAGTGGAGGTAAACCTAGGTATTGAGTGATGAAGAGAGAGATATTGTCTCTAGAAACATAATTGAAACCAGGAGATGTCATTGCATGTGTGGGTGGTGGAACTAATAGGTTGGATAAGGTATAGTGAGCAGGACTAGAGGCTCTACAGTGAAATAAGCCAATAAACACTAACCAGAAAATCAATGGACAAGACATATTGACATTAAGGAGAGGCATGCTTAGTCAAGTGATCAAAAGGGTCCAGTGAGTGGAGAGGTTGGTTGAGGGTCACGGCGATTTAGACAGCTAGCCAGGCCATCGGTAGCAAGCTAGCATAGGATGGAGGTATGTTGTTAGCCACCTCTTGCGTTCGGTCAGTAGATTAGTGGGGTTCCGTGTGGTAGAGGGGATTAATCCAAATCACACAACAACAACAAAAATAAGAACAATAGATATAGTTATAGAGGCCCGAGAAGAAAACATAATAATAATAAAAATAAATAAATTGTCTATTCAGATAGCAGCCGGTAAGACAGCTAACGGTTAGCGGGCTGCAGATGGGCGTTCAGGTAACGTCGCGACGGAGGAGCCAGCCGGATCTCCTTCAGGTAGATAACGTCGGCAGTCCAGTTGTGAAGGCCCGGTGGGGCTCCGCGTAGGCAGTAAAACGGGTCCGGATAGGTGACTGCAGCCCAGGAGTGAATGATGGAACTCAGGAGTGATTGACGGAGCTGGCTAGCACCGGAATAATTGATGTTTGCTCCGGAATCGACGAAAGCCGATTGTCACACGGATAGCAGCTAGCTAGCTGTGAGATCCGGGTATGAATGTCCAGAGAGCAGTTGAAATCCAGGGACATGGAGAGAAAAATTGGTCCGGTATGTTCCGTTCCGAGCCGCGCTGCGCCGTACAAAACTGGCGATAGATTTTCGATAGATTTTCGAGCTAAAGGATAGCTGATGACCACAAACCGTGGTTAGCTGAATACTAACGATTTGCGAGTAAAGAAGCTAACTAGCTTCTGATTAGCTCCTGGCTAGCTTCTGGCTAGCTTCTTGGAGTTTCTGGCTAGCTTCTTGGAGGATTACAGATCTGAGGTAAATAATACTTTTTTATAAATATAAATTGGTGAGGCGGGTTGCAGGAGAGTGTTTTGAAGATGAGTTGATGGAAAATAAAAATAAAATGTATGTGAAAAAAGTTGTAAATATATATGTATATATATATACAGGACACGACAAGACGAGGACAAAAGACGTCTGAACTGCTATGCGATCTTGGAGTACTATCACTCTATCCCTCCACTATCCACTCTATCCCACTATCCCCTTTAAATCTCCACTATCCCTCCACTATCCACTCTATATCGCCACTATCCCTCCACTATCCACTCTGTCCCTCCACTATCCACTCTATCCCACTATCCCCTCTATATCTCCACTATCCCTCCACTATCCACTCTGTCCCACTATCCCCTCTATATCTCCACTATCCCTCCACTATCCACTCTGTCCCTCCACTATCCCCTCTATCCCTCCACTATCCCCTCTGTCCCTCCACTATCCCCTCTATCCCTCCACTATCCCCCCTATATCTCCACTATCGCTCCCCTATCCACTCTATCCCTCCACTATCCACTCTATCCCTCCACTATGCCCTCTATCCCTCCACTATCCACTCTATCCCTTCACTATCCACTCTATCCCTCCACTATTCCCTCTATCCACTCTATCCCTCCACTATCCACTCTATCCCTCCACTATGCCCTCTATCCCTCCACTATCCCTCTCACTCCACTATTCACTCTATCCCTCCACTATCCCCTCTATCCCTCCACTATCCCCTCTATCCCTCCACTATCCCCTCTATCCATCCACTATCCCCTCTATCCCTCCACTATCCCCTCTATCCCTCCACTATCCCCTCTATCCCTCCACTATCCCCTCTATCCCTCCACTATCCCGCCACTATACCTCTATCCCTCCACTATCCCCCCTATACCTCCACTATCGCTCCCCTATCCACTCTATCCCTCCACTATCCACTCCACTATCCCCTCTATACCTCCACTATCCCTACACTCTCCACTCTATTTCTCCACTATCCACTCTATTCCACTATCCCCACTATATCTCCACTATCCCTCCACTATCCCCTCTATCCCTCCACTATCCACTCTATCCCTCCACTATCCCCTCTATCCCTCCACTATCCCCTCTATCCCTCCACTATCCCCCCTATACCTCCACTATCCACTCTATCCCTCCACTATCCACTCCACTATCCCCTCTATATCTCCACTATCCCTCCACTCTCCACTCTATTTCTCCACTATCCACTTTATTCCACTATCCCCGCTATATCTCCACTATCCCTCCACTATATCCCTCTATCCCTCCACTATCCCCCCTATAAATCCACTATCGCTCCCCTATCCACTCTATCCCTCCACTATCCCTCCACTATCCACTCTATCCCTCCACTATCCACTCTATCCCTCCACTATCCCCTCTATATCTCCACTATCCACTCTATCCCTCCACTACCTCTATCCCTCCACTATCCACTCTATCCCTCCAATATCCACTCTATATCTCCACTATCCCGCCACTATATCCCTCTATCCCTCCACTATCCCTCCACTATCCCCTCTATATCTCCACTATCCACTCTATCTCTCCACTATCCACTCTATCCCTCCACTATCCCCTCTATATCTCCACTATCCACTCTATCCCTCCACTATCCACTCTATCCCTCCACTATCCCCCCTATCCCTCTGCTATCCACTCTATCCCTCCACTATCCACTCTATCCCTCCACTATCCCCTCTATCTCCACTATCCACTCTATCCCACTATCCACTCTATCCGTCCACTACCACTCTATCCCTCCACTATCCCCTCTATATCTCCACTATCTATCCACTATCCACTCTATCCCTCTACTATCCACTCTATATCTCCACTATCCCTCCACTATCCCTCCACTATCCCCTCTATATCTCCACTATCCACTCTATCCCACTATCCACTCTATCCCTCCACTATCCCCTCTATATCTCCACTATCTATCCACTCTTCCCCTCCACTATCCACTCTATCCCTCCACTATCCACTCTATCCCACTATCCCCTATAAATCTCCACTATCCCTCCACTCTCCACTCTATCCCTCTACTATCCACTCTATATCTCCACTATCCCTCCACTATCCCTCCACTATCCCCTCTATCCCTCCACTAACCACTCTATCCCTCCACTATCCACTCTATCCCTCCACTATCCACTCTATCCCTCCACTATCCACTCTACATCTCCACTGTCCCACTATCCCTCCACTATCCCCCCTATACCTCCACTATTGCTCCCCTATCCACTCCACTATCCCTCCACTCTCCACTCTATTTCTCCACTATCCACTCTATCCCACTATCCCCGCTATATCTCCACTATCCTTCCACTATCCCCTCTATCCCTCCACTATCCCCTCTGTCCCTCCACTATCCACTCTATCCCTCCAATATCCACTCTATATCTCCACTATCCCTCCACTATATCCCTCTATCCCTCCACTATCCCCTCTATATCTCCACTATCCTCTCTATCTCCACTATCCCTCCACTATCCACTCTATCCTTCCACTATCCACTCTATCCCTCCACTATCCACTCTACATTTCCACTATCCCGCCACTATCCCACTATCCCTCCAATATCCACTCTATATCTCCACTATCCCTCCACTATATCCCTCTATCCCTCCACTATCCCTCTATCCCTCCGCTATCCCCTCTATATCTCCACTATCCCCTCTATATCTCCACTATCCCCTCTATATCTTCACTATCCCCTCTATATCTCCACTATCCTCTCTATATCTCCACTATCCCTCCACTATCCACTCTATCCCTCCACTATCCTCTCTACATTTCCACTATCCCTCCACTATCCCCTCTATATCTCCACTATCCCTCTCTCCCTCCACTATCCTCTCTATCTCCGCTATCCCCTCTATATCTCCACTATCTCCTCTATCCCTTCACTATCCCCTCTATCCCTCTACTATCCCCTCTATCCCTCCACTATCCCCTCTATATCTCACTTCCTTCTATATCTCCACTATCCCTCCACTCTCCACTCTATCCCTCTACTATCCACTCTATATCTCCACTATCCCTCCACTATCCCTCCACTATCCCCTCTATCCCTCCACTAACCACACTATCCCTCCACTATCCACTCTATCCCTCCACTATCCACTCTATCCCTCCACTATCCACTCTACATCTCCACTATCCCTCCACTATCCTTCTATCCCTCCACTATCCCCCCTATACCTCCACTATTGCGCCCCTATCCACTCCACTATCCCCTCTATATCTCCACTATCCCTCCACTCTCCACTCTATTTCTCCACTATCCCCTGTATCCCTTCACTATCCCCTCTATCCTTCTACTATCCCCTCTATCCCGCCACTATCCCCTCTATATCTCACTTCCTTCTATATCTCCACTATCCCTCCACTCTCCACTCTATCCCTCTACTATCCACTCTATATCTCCACTATCCCTCCACTATCCCCTCTATCCCTCCACTAACCACTCTATCCCTCCACTATCCACTCTATCCCTCCACTATCCACTCTACATCTCCACTATCCCACTATCCCTCCACTATCCCCCCTATACCTCCACTATTGCTCCCCTATCCACTCCACTATCCCCTCTATATCTCCACTATCCCTCCACTATCCACTCTATCCCACTATCCCCTCTATATCTCCACTATCCCTCCACTCTCCACTCTATTTCTCCACTATCCACTCTATCCCACTATCCCCGCTATATCTCCAATATCCTTCCACTATCCCCTCTATCCCTCCACTATCCACTCTATCCCTCCAATATCCACTCTATATCTCCACTATCCCTCCACTATATCCCTCTATCCCTCCACTATCCCTCTATCCCTCCGCTATCCCCTCTATATCTCCACTATCCCTCCACTATCCACTCTATCCTTCCACTATCCCTCTATCCCTCCGCTATCCCCTCTATATCTTCACTATCCCCTCTATATCTCCACTATCCTCTCTATATCTCCACTATCCCTCCACTATCCACTCTATCCCTCCACTATCCACTCTACATTTCCACTATCCCTCCACTATCCCCTCTATATCTCCATTATCCCCTCTATATCTCCACTATCCCTCTATCCCTCCACTATCCTCTCTATATCTCCACTATCCCCTCTATATCTCCACTATCCCCTCTATCCCTTCACTATCCCCTCTATCCCTCTACTATCCCCTCTATCCCTCCACTATCCCCTCTATATCTCACTTCCTTCTATATCTCCACTATCTCCCTCCACTATTCATCTACTATCCCCACTATCCCTCTACTATCCCCTCTATCCCTCCACTATCACTCCACTTTCCCCTCTATCCCTCCACCATCCACTCTACCCCTCCACTATCCCCTCTATCCCTCCACTATCCCCTCTATCCCTCCACTATCCCCTCTATCCCTCCACTATCCCCTCTATCCCTTCACTATCCACCCTATCCCTCTACTATCCCCTCTATCCCTCTACTATCCCCTCTATATCTCACTTCCCTCTATATCTCCACTATCCATCTACTATCCCCTCTATCCCTCCACTTTCCCCTCTATCCCTCCACTATCCACTCTATCCCTCCACTATCCCCTCTATCCCTCCACTATCCCCTCTATCCCTTCACTATCCCCTCTATCCCTCCACTATCCCCTCTATCCCTTCACTATCCACTCTATCTCTCTACTATCCCCTCTATCCCTCCACTATCCCCACTATCCCTCCAATATCCCTCTACTATCCCCTCTATCCCTCCACTATCCCTCCACTATCCCCTCCATATCTACTCTATCCCTCCACCATCCACTCTATCCCTCCACTATCCAATCTATCCCTCCACTATCCCCTCTATCCCTCCACTATCCCCTCTGTCCCTCCACTATCCCTCCACTATCCCCTCCATATCGCCACTATCCCTCCACCATCCACTCTATCCCTCCACTATCCACTCCATCCCTCCACTCTCCACTCTATCCCTCCACTATCAACTCTATATCTCCACTATCCCCTCTATATCTCACTTCCTTCTATATCTCCACTATCCCTCCACTCTCCACTCTATCCCTCTACTATCCACTCTATATCTCCACTATCCCTCCACTATCCCTCCACTATCCCCTCTATCCCTCCACTAACCACACTATCCCTCCACTATCCACTCTATCCCTCCACTATCCACTCTATCCCTCCACTATCCACTCTACATCTCCACTATCCCTCCACTATCCTTCTATCCCTCCACTATCCCCCCTATACCTCCACTATTGCGCCCCTATCCACTCCACTATCCCCTCTATATCTCCACTATCCCTCCACTCTCCACTCTATTTCTCCACTATCCCCTGTATCCCTTCACTATCCCCTCTATCCTTCTACTATCCCCTCTATCCCGCCACTATCCCCTCTATATCTCACTTCCTTCTATATCTCCACTATCCCTCCACTCTCCACTCTATCCCTCTACTATCCACTCTATATCTCCACTATCCCTCCACTATCCCCTCTATCCCTCCACTAACCACTCTATCCCTCCACTATCCACTCTATCCCTCCACTATCCACTCTACATCTCCACTATCCCACTATCCCTCCACTATCCCCCCTATACCTCCACTATTGCTCCCCTATCCACTCCACTATCCCCTCTATATCTCCACTATCCCTCCACTATCCACTCTATCCCACTATCCCCTCTATATCTCCACTATCCCTCCACTCTCCACTCTATTTCTCCACTATCCACTCTATCCCACTATCCCCGCTATATCTCCAATATCCTTCCACTATCCCCTCTATCCCTCCACTATCCACTCTATCCCTCCAATATCCACTCTATATCTCCACTATCCCTCCACTATATCCCTCTATCCCTCCACTATCCCTCTATCCCTCCGCTATCCCCTCTATATCTCCACTATCCCTCCACTATCCACTCTATCCTTCCACTATCCCTCTATCCCTCCGCTATCCCCTCTATATCTTCACTATCCCCTCTATATCTCGACTATCCTCTCTATATCTCCACTATCCCTCCACTATCCACTCTATCCCTCCACTATCCACTCTACATTTCCACTATCCCTCCACTATCCCCTCTATATCTCCATTATCCCCTCTATATCTCCACTATCCCTCTATCCCTCCACTATCCTCTCTATATCTCCACTATCCCCTCTATATCTCCACTATCCCCTCTATCCCTTCACTATCCCCTCTATCCCTCTACTATCCCCTCTATCCCTCCACTATCCCCTCTATATCTCACTTCCTTCTATATCTCCACTATCTCCCTCCACTATTCATCTACTATCCCCACTATCCCTCTACTATCCCCTCTATCCCTCCACTATCACTCCACTTTCCCCTCTATCCCTCCACCATCCACTCTACCCCTCCACTATCCCCTCTATCCCTCCACTATCCCCTCTATCCCTCCACTATCCCCTCTATCCCTCCACTATCCCCTCTATCCCTTCACTATCCACCCTATCCCTCTACTATCCCCTCTATCCCTCTACTATCCCCTCTATATCTCACTTCCCTCTATATCTCCACTATCCATCTACTATCCCCTCTATCCCTCCACTTTCCCCTCTATCCCTCCACTATCCACTCTATCCCTCCACTATCCCCTCTATCCCTCCACTATCCCCTCTATCCCTTCACTATCCCCTCTATCCCTCCACTATCCCCTCTATCCCTTCACTATCCACTCTATCTCTCTACTATCCCCTCTATCCCTCCACTATCCCCACTATCCCTCCAATATCCCTCTACTATCCCCTCTATCCCTCCACTATCCCTCCACTATCCCCTCCATATCTACTCTATCCCTCCACCATCCACTCTATCCCTCCACTATCCAATCTATCCCTCCACTATCCCCTCTATCCCTCCACTATCCCCTCTGTCCCTCCACTATCCCTCCACTATCCCCTCCATATCGCCACTATCCCTCCACCATCCACTCTATCCCTCCACTATCCACTCCATCCCTCCACTCTCCACTCTATCCCTCCACTATCAACTCTATATCTCCACTATCCCTCCACTATCCCACTATCCCGCCACTATCCCTCTATCCCTCCACTATCTCCTCTATATATCCACTATTCCCTCTATATCTCCACGATTCCCTCCTCTATCCCGCTATCCCTCCACTATCCACTCTATCCATTCACTATCCACTCAATCCCTCCACTATCCACTCTATCCCTCCACTATCCCCTCTCCCTCCACTATCCCTCCACTATCCCCTCTATCCCTCCACTATCTCCTCTATCCCTCCACTATCCACTCCATCCCTCCACTCTCCACTCTATCCCTCCACTATCAACTCTATATCTCCACTATCCCTCCACTATCCCACTATCCCTCCACTATCCTCTCTTTATCTCCACTATCCCTCCACTATCCCCCTATATCTCCACTATCCCTCCACTATTGCTCCACTATCCACTCCATCCCTCCACTATCCCCTCTATCCCTCCACTATCCCCTCTATATCTCCACTATCCCTCCACTATCCCCTCTATATATCCACTATCCCCCCACTATCCCCTCAATATCTCCACTATCCACTCTATCCCTCCACTATCCCCTCTATCCCTCCACTATCACCTCTATATCTCCACTATCCCTCCACTATCCCCTCTATCCCCCCACAATCCCCTCTATCCCTCCACTATCCCCTCTATCCCTCCACTATCCCCTCTATTTCTCCACTATCCCTCCACTATCCCTCTATCCCTCCACTATCCCTCTATTCCTCTACTCCCCCTCCACTATCCCGTCCCACTGTTTTATAGAGAAATCTCCCCAAAGTGCACTACTTTTGACCAAGATCCATAGGGCACTCGTCAAGTGCACTAGAGGGAATAGGGTCTCATTTGAGACACATCCCATGGTGTATACCTTGAGGTCATTGTAGCCTACTAACCTTTAAATAGGGTGCTGTGTCTTAAATTTCTCACTCTTACACAACAACAACAGAGCAGATTGCTGGATCAGAGATTCAGTCTGAAAGACGCAGGGCAATGTGGAACATACACAGGTCAACAGATCGGTTTGAAAAAAAGGTTTTCTGTTTCCCCGGGAACGTAGGCGAGCGGACGGTCGGCAGGCAGCAGCGGTGGCACTCTGCATTCCACTTGAACTTTTCAGTTCGACCCAAGGTTCAATAACCGCCACAGCCGCAACCATAAATAGATACTGTTTTGACATTTCCCTGGTTTGTATTTATATATTTTTAGGCAGAAGTGGGAAGAGAGGGCTGGGAGTGGAGAGGAATGGAGGGGGCTTGTTTGTGCGATCTGCTTGGCTGGCTGTGTGTGTGTCACTGTGCTGCTTGGCTCTGCGCATTAATCATGTCCCCGTCCAGTTGTCCTGAGTCCCCTCCCATCTGACACCCCTCCACCCCCCTTCCTCTCCAACAGCCCACTGCAGAGCTTAAAAGATTTATAGTCTCCAGCCCAGCATGTTTCCCCAGAACAGCTCACTCATTCACTCATTCATTCAGTCACTGGGCAGGTCTCAGGCTTACCATGTCCTTCTGCATACCTGTCTCTAGGCAGGGATGCTGCTATCCAAATCTGTGATGTCAGGTTTGTCTGACTGTTTGGAATTGAGTGATGTCATCAACTGTTACCTGTGGGAGGTTGCTGTTCCCTCCGAGGCTCCTCTCTGCGGTGTGTTTGCGTGGATGTGAACTCCGCAGGGTCTCAAAGTCCTCCAAACTCATTAACAAAAACATGTCCTTCTGTGATGACATGTCTGAGGTGCCTGCTGACGTGAGAACTTCAGAGAACCATTAGCTTAAAGAAACAATCCTATTTGAATTGACTGGCTAAATCCTGTGGTTTAAGCCTCTACATCTTCTTCTAGATCATGTGTGAATAGGATGGGGACTAAAGGGGTGGAAGGAGTAAAATGGCGGACGATCAACATTTTCTGAAGATTTACATTGACTACGTTTTCCACTCTGATCTAAAGTGACTTGACAGGTGAAGGAAATACGATCTAACCCCATCCACTCTATAATATATGCCATTTAGCAGATGATTTTATCCAAAGCCACTTAGTCATGCGTGCATACGTTTTATGTTTGAGTGGCACTTATGAGTAGGACCCAGAGTTTTTCCTTACTATGTTAAATGTCTATAAGAAACACTGGGTCTTAGTTATAGCCCACAGCTATAGCACCAGGATATTCCTGGTAAGGTCACGCAGTGAGGAAAACTCCTGGAGATGGGTAATGAATGGAAGGCGACAGGGTAAAGAACTCCACTTTACACTTTTGAGATGGAGCCCATCTACAATGAGTATAGATAGCTCTTCCCTGGGCTGAAAACAAGCAGCCATTTGAGAAAACAGCGAGCACATACACAAGCATGGGTTGCTCCTACCGACTGCTAATGCAGTGAAATCAAGTACAAAATCAAATAAGACAGGAAAGGCTTGTTCTCAGATTCCTCTCCTACTGTGTGCTCACTCCTCCGCTCGGTTAACCAAACACGCAGACAAAAGGCTTGATGTAGATTAGATGCATTGTAATGATGAGATTGCTCCGACGTCTGTTTTTGTGCAGAGTTTTTCGGGGCAGGAAATAGATGATTGTTTGCTTTGTGTGTGTGTGTGTGACAGAAGAAGAATCCGAGTTTGTTTGTTATGTCCGGCGGCAGCTCTAGGAAGTATAATGTAAGAGATGTGTTTTTATTTGCATAAGCATAATTCAATTTCTCTGTGCCTCTGTATTTGGAAGAGCTTTGTCTCATAAGGAATGCATGTGGGTTTATTTACAGAATAAGAATAATGACTTTTCTTTGGCTACTTCTCTCTGTATTGGACAGGGCTGTGTGATTTAGAATGGATGTGTGTGTTCCTTCATGTAGGAGTAATTAGATGTATTTTCACGTCTGTATTCCAGCAGAGCTGTCAGGTGTGGAGTAATTAGATGTATTTTCATGTCTGTATTCCAGCAGAGTTGTCAGGTGTGGAGTAATTAATGTATTTTCACGTCTGTATTCCAGCAGAGCTGTCAGGTGTGGAGTAATTAGATGTATTTTCATGTCTGTATTCCAGCAGAGCTGTCAGGTGTGGAATAATTAGATGTATTTTCACGTCTGTATTCCAGCAGAGCTGTCAGGTGTGGAGTAATTATATGTATTTTCATGTCTGTATTCCAGCAGAGCTGTCAGGTGTGGAGTAATTATATGTATTTTCACGTCTGTATTCCAGCAGAGCTGTCAGGTGTGGAGTAATTAGATGTATTTTCATGTCTGTATTCCAGCAGAGCTGTCAGGTGTGGAGTAATTATATGTATTTTCACGTCTGTATTCCAGCAGAGCTGTCAGGTGTGGAGTAATTATATGTATTTTCACGTCTGTATTCCAGCAGAGCTGTCAGGCGTGGAGTAATTAGATGTATTTTCATGTCTGTATTCCAGCAGAGCTGTCAGGTGTGGAGTAATTAGATGTATTTTCATGTCTGTATTCCAGCAGAGCTGTCAGGTGTGGAGTAATTATGTATTTTCACGTCTGTATTCCAGCAGAGCTGTCAGGTGTGGAGTAATTAGATGTATTTTCACGTCTGTATTCCAGCAGAGCTGTCAGGTGTGGAGTAATTATATGTATTTTCATGTCTGTATTCCAGCAGAGCTGTCAGGTGTGGAGTAATTATATGTATTTTCATGTCTGTATTCCAGCAGAGCTGTCAGGTGTGGAGTAATTATATGTATTTTCATGTCTGTATTCCAGCAGAGCTGTCAGGTGTGGAGTAATTAGATGTATTTTCATGTCTGTATTCCAGCAGAGCTGTCAGGTGTGGAGTAATTATATGTATTTTCACGTCTGTATTCCAGCAGAGCTGTCAGGTGTGGAGTAATTAGATGTATTTTCATGTCTGTATTCCAGCAGAGCTGTCAGGTGTGGAGTAATTAGATGTATTTTCATGTCTGTATTCCAGCAGAGCTGTCAGGTGTGGAGTAATTAGATGTATTTTCATGTCTGTATTCCAGCAGAGCTGTCAGGTGTGGAGTAATTATATGTATTTTCATGTCTGTATTCCAGCAGAGCTGTCAGGTGTGGAGTAATTAGATGTATTTTCATGTCTGTATTCCAGCAGAGCTGTCAGGTGTGGAGTAATTAGATGTATTTTCACGTCTGTATTCCAGCAGAGCTGTCAGGTGTGGAGTAATTATATGTATTTTCACGTCTGTATTCCAGCAGAGCTGTCAGGTGTGGAGTAATTAATGTATTTTCATGTCTGTATTCCAGCAGAGCTGTCAGGTGTGGAGTAATTAGATGTATTTTCATGTCTGTATTCCAGCAGAGCTGTCAGGTGTGGAGTAATTAGATGTATTTTCATGTCTGTATTCCAGCAGAGCTGTCAGGTGTGGAGTAATTAATGTATTTTCACGTCTGTATTCCAGCAGAGCTGTCAGGTGTGGAGTAATTAGATGTATTTTCACGTCTGTATTCCAGCAGAGCTGTCAGGTGTGGAGTAATTAGATGTATTTTCATGTCTGTATTCCAGCAGAGCTGTCAGGTGTGGAGTAATTATATGTATTTTCACGTCTGTATTCCAGCAGAGCTGTCAGGTGTGGAGTAATTAGATGTATTTTCATGTCTGTATTCCAGCAGAGCTGTCAGGTGTGGAGTAATTATATGTATTTTCATGTCTGTATTCCAGCAGAGCTGTCAGGTGTGGAGTAATTAGATGTATTTTCATGTCTGTATTCCAGCAGAGCTGTCAGGTGTGGAGTAATTAGATGTATTTTCATGTCTGTATTCCAGCAGAGCTGTCAGGTGTGGAGTAATTATATGTATTTTCATGTCTGTATTCCAGCAGAGCTGTCAGGTGTGGAGTAATTAATTATATGTACCCTACCGTTCAAAAGTTTGGGGTCACTTAGAAATGTCCTTGTTTTTGAAAGAAAAGCAAATTTGTTGGCCATTAAAATAACATCAAATGGATCAGAAACACAGTGTAGACATTGTTAATGTTGTAAATGACTAATGCAGTTGTAAATGGCTGACTTTTAATGGGCGAGAGGCACATTATCAGCAACCATCACTCCTGTGTTCCAATGGCACGTTGTGTTAGTTAATCCAAGTTTATCATTTTAAAAGGCTAAATGATCATTAGGAAACCATTTTGCAATTATGTTAGCACAGCTGAAAACTGTTGTGGCCAGAAACAAAGAACGTTCTTCTGAAACTCGTCAGTCTATTTTTGTTCTGAGAAATGAAGGCTATTCCATGTGAGAAATTGCCAAGAAACTGAAGATCTCGTACAACGCTGTGTACTACTCCCTTCACAATACAGCGCAAACTGGCTCTAACCAGAATAGAAAGAGCAGTGGGAGGCCCCGGTGCACAACTGAGCAAAAGGACAAGAACATTAGAGTGTCTAGTTTGAGAAACAGACACTTCACAAGTCCTCAACTGGCAGCTTCATTAAATAGTACCCGCAAAACACCAGTCTCAACATCAATAGTGAAGAGGCGAATCCGTGATGCTGGCCTTCAATGCAGAGTTCCTCTATCCAGTGTCTGTGTTCTTTTGCACATCTTAATCTTTCCTTTTTATTGGCCAGTCCGAGAGATGGCTTTTTCTTTGCAACTCTGCCTTTCTTGACCACACATGTTAAAATATTTAAGCCCTGATGTTTCAAATGTAATTGCCATAATCCAATAAATCCAACAGAAATCTTACTCACTGGAGTTCTCACATTAAAAACAGCCAGCTGTGCTGATGACAATGGGAATGGAAACACTTCTTTTACCTTAATAGTGCACTACTTTTCACCCTGAGCCCTGCGTCCCGGGTCAAAAGTAGTGCTATACAGTATGTAGGGAATAGGGTGCGATTTGGGGCACAGTCCACCTGTCCTGACCTGTATGGCCCTACAGTTAGGCGAGGTCTGATGTGAAGAGATTTGTCCAGCATGGGAGAGAACTCACACTCAGCTGACCCATTGGCTGGAAGGAAACCAAGGCTCCCTGACCAAACCAGTGTCTTGGCATCCTCTTGCCAGTCTGGACAGGACACTGACTGACCCTGACATTGACTGGCCCTAAAAGGTGTTGCTGACGCTGCGTCTCACAAACACACACACTTACGCACGTGTACACGCGTGCACACACACACACACACACACACACACACTGATACACATAGACACACACTTCGCTCTTCCCTACACACACACTCTCTTTGTCGCAGGTGGATGTCCAGGCCTGCTGGCATGGTAATTAGTAAGGATGACATCTTTCGGTGTGTTTTCATCATGCTGGTTCTCTCGCTCCAAGGTGACTCTCCTCTCTGTGTTCGTCCTCTTGTTTGTCCTTCCCCTCTCTCCTTCCATCCCTCCCTCCTGCCCCCTCACATTCATCTCACTGAGCTCAGACAGATGTCAGGAAGGCTCTCTGCCCACTGGTCACTCACACTCTCTCTCTCTCCCTTTCTCTCTCCCTTTCTCTCTCTCTCTCTCTGTCTCTGTCTCTGTCTGTCTCTGTCTCTGTCTCTGTCTCTGTCTCTCTCTCTGTCTCTCTCTCTCTCTCTCTCGGTCTTGGTCTCTCTCTCTGTCTCTCTCTCTGTCTCTCTCTCTCTGTCTCTCTCTCTGTCTCTCTCTCTCTCTCTCTCTCGGTCTTGGTCTCTCTCTCTGTCTCGCCCTCTCTCTCACACAGACCTCATACATAATTTATATTACAAACAATCTTATCTGCTCTGATGCTCTCTCCATTTCTCTCTCTCTCTATTTCTCTCTCTGTCTCTCTGTCTCTCTCCCTGTCTGTCACCTCTCCCTCGATGGTCACATCTGTGTAGTAAGTGTCTGGTCTGTCTGTCTGTAGCCTGAGCTCTAATCAGTTATATGGCCAGAAGAGCGTCAATGTTCTCAAGCCTTCATGTCCTGCCTGTCAATGAAACACAAGTCTCCTAGATTACAGCGAACTTTGACCTCCAGGGCCCAGACTACCCCGTCACAGCTGAGGATAGATAGGAGCTGGGGGGTGGCATCTGACTATCCCAGAGCATGCGTAACCCCTGGGGAACAGAATGATGTGGTGAAGTGATTGGTGTCTGACTGCCAAGTGAGTATTTTGCGACCTTACCTTTGCTGTTGAAACGGAGAGAAACTTACTTCCTTGAAAGGCTAACTCCACCTCCATGGGGAAGTTGACCGTCCTTTGGTGGTTAGTAAGGTACGCGTTGGGGCCACACACACACACACACACACACACACACACACAGACACACAGACAGACAGAGGACTGGGATGGGACAGATGGTGTGTACCCCTACTCAGGCCAATGACTCACCCTGCTAACCCCCTCCATCTGTCTGGGGCCCTCAGGGGGACGTGTCCTGTTCCTGTCCACTCACTGGCCTATGATGTCATGCTGCCTGTGATATAACCACACCATGATGCAATGACTCCTACTGACTCCAAGCTCTTCTCTGTCCTGGCACCCCAATGGTGGAACCAGCTTCCCCCTGACAGCAGAGTCCCTGCCCATCTTCAGAAAACATTTGAAACGCTACCTCTTCAAAGATTCAGAGTATCTTAAATAATCCCTCAGCAGTCCCACTCGCTCCACCTCCCCCAATATCCCAACAATTCACCAATGACCTGACAATGTTGGAAAATAACATTTTTGAAAAGTCAGGAGTTTTTTCATGTCCTGAATTTGTTCAAATGCTATTTTAAGCTTAAGGGTTAGGGTGATGGTTAAGTAAGGGGACAAAAACTGTTACCCACAAGTAGTACAGGGTGCACGGGCACATAGACAATTACCTCACTCATTTTATGAACCTCTAGCTAAAACCAAGGTACTATTTTAATACTTTGTAAAAATAGATGAAGTGGTCCCAGAAAGCAAAAAAAATCCAACAAGAATAAAGGGTAGTCCCCTGTAATATGTGGTCACTAAATGTCATACATTCCAATCAACAGTGTATCATAAAACAGTTGGCGCCAAGTGCTTTTCTCAATGGAACACCCTGAATATATATTTTTCACGTCCCCTGGGAGTCGGGTCAAGTTGGTTAGGGGTAGGGTTAAGGTGGGTAAGGTTAAGGTGGTTAGGGTTAGGGGTAGGGTTAAGGTGGTTAGGGGTAGGTTTAGGGTGGTTAGGGGTAGGGTGGTTAGGGGTAGGGTTAAGGTGATTAGGGGTAAGGTTAAGGTGATTAGGGGTAGTGTGGTTAGGGGTATGGTTAAGGTGGTTAGGGGTAGGGTTAGGGTGATTAGGGGTAGGGTTAAGGTGATTAGGGGTGGGGTTACGGTGATTAGGGGTAGGATGGTTAGGGGTAGGGTTAGGGTTAAGGTGGTTTGGGGTAGGGTTAGGGTTAGGGATAAGGTGGTTTGGGGTAGGGTTAAGGGGGTTAGGGGTAGGATGGTTAGGGTTAAGGTGGTTAGGGGTAGGGGTAGGATTGTTAGGGGTACGATGGGTAGGGTTAGGGTTTAGGTGGTTAGGATGGTTAGGGGTCGGGTTAATGTGGTTAGGGGTAGGATTAAGGTGGTTAGGGGTAGGGTTAATGTGGTTAGGGGTAGGATTAAGGTGGTTATGGGTAGGGTTAATGTGGTTAGGGGTAGGATTAAGGTGGTTAGGGGTAGGGTTAATGTGGTTAGGGGTAGGATTAAGGTGGTTAGGGGTAGGGTTAAGGTGGTTAGGGGTTCGGGTTAATGTGGTTAGGGGTAGGATTAAGGTGGTTAGGGGTAGGGTTAATGTGGTTAGGGGTAGGGTTAATGTGGTTAGGGGTAGGATTAAGGTGGTTAGGGGTAGGGTTAAGGTGATTAGGGTTAAAATGGTTAGGGGTAGGGTGATTAGGGGTAGGGTTAAGGTGGTTAGGGGTAGGGTTAAGGTGGTTAGGGTTAGGGTGGTTAGGGGTAGGTTTAGGGTGGTTAGGGGTAGGTTTAGGGTGGTTAGGGGTAGGGTGATTAGGGGTAGGGTTAAGGTGGTTAAGGTTAGGGTGTTTAGGGGTAGGGTGGTTAGGGGTAGGGTGGTTAGGGGTAGGGTTAAGGTGGTTAGGGGTAAGTTTAAGGTGGTTAAGGTTAGGGTGGTTAGGGGTAGGGTTATGGTGGTTATGGGTAGGTTTAAGGTGGTTAGGGTTAAGGTGATTAGGGGTAGGGTTAAGGTGGTTAGGGTTAGGGTGGTTAGGGGTAGATTTAGGGTGGTTAGGGCTAGGGTTAAGGTGGTTAGGGTTAGGGTGGTTAGGGGTAAATTTAGGGTGGTTAGGGGTAGGGTGGTTAGGGGTAGGGTTACAGTGATTAGGGGTAGGATGGTTAGGGTGGTTAGGGGTAGATTTAGGGTGGTTAGGGGTAGGGTGGTTAGGTGGTTAGGGGTAGATTTAGAGTGGTTAGAATAGGGTGGTTAGGGGTAGGGTTACAGTGATTAGGGGTAGGATGGTTAGGGGTAGGGTTAGGGTTAAGGTGGTTTGGGTTAGGGTTAAGGTGGTTTGGGTTAGGGATAAGGTGGTTTGGGGTAGGGTTAAGGTTAAGGTGGTTAGGGGTAGGATGGTTAGGGGTAGGATGGTTAGGGGTAGGGTGGTTAGGGGTAGGGTGATTAGGGTGATTAGGGGTAGGTGTACGGTGATTAGGGGTTCGGGTTAATGTGGTTAGGGGTAGGGTTAAGGTGGTTAGGGGTAGGGTTAAGGTGGTTAGGGGTAGGGTTAAGGTGGTTAAGGTTAGGGTGGTTAGGGGTAGGGTGATTAGGGGTAGGGTTATGGTGGTTATGGGTAGGTTTAAGGTGGTTAGGGTTAGGGTGGTTAGGGGTAGATTTAGGGTGGTTAGGGCTAGGGTTAAGGTGGTTAGGGGTAGGGTGGTTATGGGTAGGTTTAAGGTGGTTAGGCTGTAGAGGTCGAGCAACATACAGTATATTGGTGCAGTGTGGGCAGGGGTGAGTGGTGGTGGTTAGGCATTCCTGGTGTTCAATCTCTCCTTGTGTAGCTGTCCCTTGTTCTCTGGGGCACAGTGGGCATTAATTTAGTATAGGCAGCTCCCTCTTCAATGGTTTCTTTCCAGTTGTGTCTGTTTACTCCAGTGTCCCCCCAGTTGTCTGTTTAGTGCAGTGTCCCCCCAGTTGTATATTTAGTGCAGTGTCCCCCCAGTTGTCTGTTTAGTGCAGTGTCCCCCCCAGTTGTCTATTTAGTGCAGTGTCCCCCCAGTTGTCTATTTAGTGCAGTGTCCCCCCAGTTGTCTGTTTAGTGCAGTGTCCCCCCAGTTGTCTATTTAGTGCAGTCTCCCCCCAGTTGTCTGTTTAGTGCAGTGTCCCCCCAGTTGTCTGTTTAGTGCAGTGTCCCCCCAGTTGTCTGTTTAGTGCAGTCTCCCCCCTGTTGTCTGTTTAGTGCAGTCTCCCCCCTGTTGTCTGTTTAGTGCAGTCTCCCCCCTGTTGTCTGTTTAGTGCAGTCTCCCCCCTGTTGTCTGTTTAGTGCAGTCTCCCCCCTGTTGTCTGTTTAGTGCAGTCTCCCCCCAGTTGTCTATTTAGTGCAGTGTCCCCCCCAGTTGTCTATTTAGTGCAGTGTCCCCCCAGTTGTCTATTTAGTGCAGTGTCCCCCCAGTTGTCTATTTAGTGTAGTCTCCCCCCAGTTGTCTGTTTAGTGCAGTGTCCCCCCTGTTGTCTGTTTAGTGCAGTGTCCCCCCAGTTGTCTGTTTAGTGCAGTGTCCCCCCAGTTGTTTGTTTAGTGCAGTGTCCCTCCAGTTGTCTGTTTAGTGCAGTGTCCCCCCAGTTGTTTGTTTAGTGCAGTGTCCCTCCAGTTGTCTGTTTAGTGCAGTGTCCCCCCAGTTGTCTATTTAGTGCAGTGTCCCCCCAGTTGTCTGTTTAGTGCAGTGCCCCCCCAGTTGTCTATTTAGTGCAGTCTCCCCCCAGTTGTCTATTTAGTGCAGTCTCCCCCCAGTTGTCTGTTTAGTGCAGTGTCCCCCCCAGTTGTCTGTTTAGTGCAGTGTCCCCCCTATAGTATATTTAGTGCAGTCTCCCTCCAGTTGTCTGTTTAGTGCAGTGTCCCCCCAGTTGTCTGTTTAGTGCAGTGTCCCCCCTATAGTATATTTAGTGCAGTCTCCCTCCAGTTGTCTGTTTAGTGCAGTGTCTCCCCAGTTGTCTGTTTAGTGCAGTGCCCTCCTAATTGTCTGATTAGTGCAGTGTCTCCCCAGTTGTTTGTTTAGTGCAGTGCCCTCCTAATTGTCTGTTTAGTGCAGTGTCCTCCCAGTTGTCTGTTTAACACTGTTTAGTGCAGTGTTCCCCCCCAGTCTGATAAGGTGCCATATATGATCTGTATCAAGGGGCTCCCTGACCTTCCTTTAATTTTTATTGTATTTTATTTAACCTTTATTTAACCAGGTAGGCCAGTTGAGAACAAGTTCTCATTTACAACTGCGATCTGGCCAAGATAAAGCAAAGCAGTGTGACACAAACAACAACAGAGTTACACATGGAATAATAAACACTGGAGTAATAAACACTGGAGGGAGGTAAGGCAATAAATAGTGGCGAAATAATTACAATGTAGCAGTTAAACACTGGAGTGATAGATGTGCAGAAGATTAATGTGCAAGTAGAGATACTGGGGTGCAAAGGAGCTATAAAAAAAAGACAATATGGGGATGAGGTAGTTGGGTGGGCTATTTACAGATGGGCTATGTACAGGTGCAATGATCTGTAAGCTGCTCTGACAGCTGATGCTTAAAGTTAGTGAGGGAGATATGTCTCCAGCTTCAGTGATTTTTGCAATTCGTTCCAGTCAATGGCAGCAGAAAACTGGAAGGAAAGGTGGCTAAAAGAGGAATTGGTTTGTGGGTGACCAGTGAAATAGACTTGCTGGAGCGCGTTCTACGGGTGGGTGCTGCTATGGTGACCAGTGAGCTGAGATAAGGCAGGGCTTTACCTAGCATAGACTTATAGATGACCTGGAGCCAGTGGGTTTTGCGACGAATATGAAGTGAGGGCCAGCCAACAAGCGCATACAGGTCGCAGTGGTGGGTAGTATATGAGGCTTTGGTGACAAAACGGATGGCACTGTGATAGACTGCATCCAATTTGCTGAGTAGAGTGTTGGGGGCTATTTTGTGACATCGCCAAAGTCAAGGATCGATAGGATAGTCAGTTTTACGAGGGTATGTTTGGCAGCATGAATGAAGGAGGCTTTGTTTCAAAATAGGAAGCCGATTCTAGATTTAATTTTGGATTGGAGATGCTTAATGTGAGTCTGGAAGGAGAGTTTACAGTCTAACCAGACACCTAGGTATTTGTAGTTGTCCACATATTCTAAATCAGAACAGTCCTTTAACTGGGAGTACATGATCTGTTTCGGGAGGTGTCAGTTGGTGTATTATAGTAGTGGGGATGCTGCTTATGTTGGCCTCCTCCAGCTTGCTGGTGTTCGTGCACCTGTCATCCCAACTGATCCAAAGTGTTTTTCATAAGGATCTTTGGCGGTGTAAGGATCTTTGGCGGTGTAAGGATCTTTGGCGGTGTAAGGATCTTTGGCGGTGTAAGGATCTTTGGCGGTGTAAGGATCTTTGGCGGTGTAAGGATCTTTGGCAGTGTAAGGATCTTTGGCGGTGTAAGGGTCTTTGGCGGTGTAAGGATCTTTGGCGGTGTAAGGATCTTTGGCGGTGTAAGGTTCTTTAGCGGTGTAAGGATCTTTGGCGGTGTAAGGATCTTTGGCGGTGTAAGGATCTTTGGCGGTGTAAGGATCTTTGGCGGTGTCAGGATCTTTGGCGGTGTCAGGATCTTTGGCGGTGTCAGGATCTTTGGCGGTGTAAGGATCTTTGGCGGTGTAAGGATCTTTGGCGGTGTAAGGATCTTTGGCGGTGTAAGGATCTTTGGCGGTGTAAGGATCTTTGGCGGTGTAAGGATCTTTGGCTGTGTAAGGGTCTTTTGGCGGTGTAAGGGTCTTTTGGCGGTGTAAGGGTCTTTGGTAGTGTAAGGATTTTTGGCGGTGTAAGGATTTTTGGTGGTCCATGTTTCAGCTCACACACATGTCCAGACCGTATTAATGCTCAGCAGGGGTCACATGAGCCAATTGCTCTCTCAGATCATGCCCGTGACTCACGTTGTTGTCCC
Source organism: Oncorhynchus mykiss (assembly GCF_057628025.1). Classification (NCBI taxonomy): domain Eukaryota; kingdom Metazoa; phylum Chordata; class Actinopteri; order Salmoniformes; family Salmonidae; genus Oncorhynchus; species Oncorhynchus mykiss. The sequence continues at coordinate 17,248,994 of NC_143051.1, read as the reverse complement.
CCAGAGGGGTCCTAGACAGATGGAAGGGGTTGTGTCCTGTTCCTGTCCACTCACTGGCCTATGATGTTGAGTTGTGATATAACCATGCCAGGATGCAATGATCTCAGATTAAGGTCATGTTCAGCCTAATGAATTTGGGCCAAAGAATACAGGAGAGTGTTTGGGCTTTAATACAAGTATTTCAATCTCTGTACATCCTCTGTCTGTGTGCCAAGGAGTCTACCGATGTCCCAAGATATTTGGGTCTGTGGGATTTAAACTTTATATTTACAAATCACGGTTTTCCATTCTGTCTGTATATGCAAAGGTTATTATCAGTTCACATTTGTAGCTCACCATAGATGTTTAGATGCTGCTAGTCATGCGAGAACGGCCCAGATTTAATTCTCTCTCACTTCAATGATTTGTTCAGCATGGGAGCATGAGAGTTTTTGAATTTGTACAAGTAAATCAGTAACCATTCGGGAGAAGTTAACCTTGGAGTAACAGTATGAATAATACAACGTGAAAGAAAAAACGCTTCTCTGCATGGAGACGAAGTTCAGGTTGTTCAGATGCTATGATCACGCTATTACCACGCTATGACCACGTTATGAACATGTTATGACCATTCCAGCATATGTCACCTCAGGTATGGCCATGCGCTATTGAAGGCAATTGGAGGCAGGCTGTATCATTACTGAATGTTCAGATAGAAAAGCATTGTGTAGAACACATGATTTTCTGTCAGATGGAATAGGGAATGAATCGTGTCGGCTCTATTCATTCTATTTCTATCTGCAACATTTAGAATCTGTTTTTTGTTTTCAGGACGGCAGCTCTGTAGCCATTCTTGCCCAGTGTAGTGAGACCCACCCGTTGCTGTCTCACTGAAAGTCTAAAGCGAGTCTGACATTTAATTCCCCGTCACCTCCACACCTCCTTCCCCCGATCACCCTGCTCGGCCCATCAGTAAAACCCCCCAGAGCAGCAGTCATCCCTCACCTTCTCACCCCCCTCCCACTCTGTCCAACGGGGGAAACAGCTGCATTGAGTCAGCTTTTTTCCATCCTCCATCCCTCCATCACCTGATTGAATCCCTTTTATGCAGGCTGTGTCCTCCTGTCGAGTAAGCAGACGGTGTTGCATGTTTTGGCTTTACTCTTCACCTAGCTGACTGACTTACCGGTAATGGCACCATTCATTCTCCGGGAATCGGGACAACCCACATTCACATCACTCCAAATCAGGGCCCCGACCAGCCCCACAGCCCCTTCCACATCACTCCAAATCAGGGCCCCACCCGGTCCGACCAGCCCCTTCCACATCACTCCAAATCAGGTCCCCACCCAGTCCGACCAGCCCCTTCCACATCACTCCAAATCAAGGCCCACCCGGTCTGACCAGCCCCAGAGCCCCTGTGGGCATCATTCATAATGCCCCGAAGTTTCCAATTCCACCGTTGTCGATGCAATTCCGTCACCCATGTTGGAGGCAGGGCGCCCTGCTGTGATGCTTAGAGACTCTGTAAATGGCTGCTCCACTCAGAGACCTTTACCTTAAGGCAGCTCCTCAATCAGCTCTCAAAGACAGAGAAAGAGGAGTGTGTACTGTCGTTCATAAAGACCTTTTACCAATCATTACACCCTGGGTTATTGCTGTGGGGACCCGTTCATGAAGCTCTGGTCTCCATGGTGATTTCAAAGCTTCGAAAGCATTAAATGCAAATAAACAGAAGCATCAGACAGCTAAAATAGTCCTATAGGAGTCCTCGCCACCATCAGTGGGTAATGAAATAGCTTGAAGCCATTTTTTTCCCTTCGGTTAATAAGGTGTAACTGTGGCAAAATTGCTGATGTATTTAGATGCACTGAGCTTAGAAACCAGATTTCACTCTCAGTGGGAAGTTTATGATGAATTCAGTAACCCAATAAATGCACAGTGATTTCTCCATCCCAGTGTCTGTAAAACAGTCTAATGGAGTTCCCTCAGGAAACGGTTAGATTAGCTGTCTGGCCACACCATTCACAAAGCACTTGGCGGAGGACAGGTGGAGAAAAGAGGTGGGAAAGGGTTAGGAAAACGAGGGAGAAATGAGGGAGAAATTCCCTTTAATCTCCACATGAAGCTCCTCCTCCATCAGACTACGGTAGTATTCAGAGACTTCATTTGCATCTCAAATGGCACCCTATTCCCCATGGTGCACTACTTTTGACCAGGGCCCATTGTCAAAAGTAGTGCGCTGTATAGGGAGAAGGGTGCAGACATCATCCTGTCACACAGTAGAAGACAGCTATGTGTTTGTGTTCTAGGTGTGTCTGATGGAAGTGTTAACAAATATAAAAAGCCCATGGTATGGCTAATTTGAAAATGTTCCATTGTGAACTGTGATGGACGTGGGTGTCTGTTGGCAGGCAGGCTAGGGAACCCAGTCCCTCAAGAATAACCAGGGGTATTTATTTCTGAAGAGAAAGCTGCCATCTGATCTGGCACATGCAACCAGACAAGGGACTGTCCTATAAATGTGAAATGTAACTGAATGAACCAAACCCTCCTGTCCCATTTAAAGAACATGGTCCTTCCGTCCTCTCTGTGTGTGTGGGAAACTAGGAATATGGAGAACAGAGGGTCCTGTCCTATTGGCTTAGAAGTGCACAGTTGAGTTCCTCTGCCTTGAGGCTCTTATTGTCACAGAAGGAGAAGTGGTGTCATGAACAGTGACTATACACATGCACACACACACACACACTACCCATGGCTGTACATGCCCAAACTGTGTAGGAATGAGTCAGTCACTCATGTTGCTATTGAGTGAGTTTCCTTATGAAACCCAGACATAAAAACACCATTCCTTTGGGGATTTTCTCAATGTAATCTATAGAATGGTCCTAGAGGAAGGAAGGATTGTTGACATATATTTGACAGGTATCTAAAAGCATAATTGAGAAATAATTGATCAAAGTTGGCTGATTTCTGACATTTTACCAAGGCCTCCTTTTAGACTACATAATGTTTCATCTGTAGATGCTACAAAGCAACAACAAACCAATCGTATGAAACGTTACTGCTTGATCTCTAATATGACTAGTGTTTTTATCGGGGGAAAATATTTAGGAATATTGAAATATATAAACATGAACATTTGAAAATATATAATTTTTGATTTGTCAATTTTTTATATATATATATTTTTGAACATAATATAGTCTACGTGCATATGAAAATTCCAGATTGGAATCTCTGTTACTTTTAGAATGGATTCAAAATGGTCACCCTCTGCTCTGGGCTGGGCGATATTGCCTAAAAATCTGTTGTACAATTGAAGGTCAAACACACATTACCTTTTTAAACAGTCAGCAATAATCTAATGAATTCAGGGTTGTGAAATTAAACAGGCTGTTATACCACTAATAATTAAGTTATTTTGTCAAAATAGTTTAACCTGCTTTTTTTTTTTACACAAGCCCACATGCCCACGTTCTAGTGAGTAGCCAGCTAATCTTTATAGGAATCTTTCTATTTCAAGTTTTGCCAACTTGGATCTATTTGCTAGCTAACAAGGCAGAACAGTTCTTTCTGTCTATCTCCAACTGTTTGAACAGCGTACAAGCCTGTCTACTTCGTTCAGATGTTTAAATCAAGTGGCCCTACCTTATTTCTCAGAGTGAAAACTAGTTGCCAATTCCTTATATAACTGTGTTTTATACTTATTGCACATTTATAAAACACAGACTAGACGGCTAGTATAACCGTCTTTGGCTAAAATGCTTCTACTAGTACATGGTACCGCAATGCCACGCGTGACAAACTGAGCCTTGTAGTAGTGTCTGCTCTGCATGCAATTTGAGTAGTTGAGACATGAAAAGAGTGTCGTTAGAAAGGTTATGTTAGTATTTGTAATCGGTTAACTTCTCTATTACAGTAAAATAATGTTTCGGTGTCCATATGACCCATTCTGTTGGACCAAGTCTCAAATACAAATAGCGAGTTGAAACCGTTTGTCAGAGAGGAAGACGTGATCTCTCATCTTTGTTGTTGTGAGTGGCAGGGGAGGGGCTTGGTGTGTGTGTTTGAACAGGGAGGAAGAGGCGAAGCGATAGGTGTCAGTCTCGCAAAAATCTGCTCAAAACAAGTCCAATGCATTTTGCCCAGCCCTACCTCTGCTGGTGATTTGCAGGATGTGCAATGATACAAGTAAAAGGTGGGCTGTGATTGGTTACATTGCCTACCATGCCAATTTCTCCATATAAAATGGTCCATAACTTTAAAACTAGCAGGGATCCCACTCTGGGATATATTTTATTTTATTTAATGTTTTTTTAACTAGGCAAGTCAGTTAAGAACAAATTCTTATCTACAATGACGGGCTAGGAACAGTTGATTAACTGCCTTTTTCAGGGGCAGAACGACAGAATCGGGGATTCGATTTAGCAACCTTTCAGTTACTGGCCCAATGCTCTAACCACTAGGCTACCTGCCGCCCTAGGTTTTTACAAAATATTAAAACATAAATTAACATACTACAATGTTTTATTGAAATCAAAATACCCCTTGTATTACAGAGCAAGCGGGAAAGCTTCATATGACACCAATGTTTGCTTTGTTGCACCTACAGATGAAACATTATAGAGTTTTAAAGAAGGGCATTGCCTCGAACACACCTACAGCATCATCTGGATATGTGTGCAACAAAAGTTTAACATTCATTCTGCTACCATTTCTGTCAAGCTGTCTACACATACAATCTGATTAATACGTTCGGCAAATCCAACGTATGCACCACACAGAACGCACTGCAACTGCCTCTGGAACGCAATGCTGCAAGGCAAACGCAGCGTTCCAACGGATAGGAATGTACTTCTGATGTACCAAAACGCATTTTAACGTTGTTGTTGTCTTAATCTCTTTACTGATGGATCTTATACCACTGACTCAGTAGCTGACTAAATGAAGTGTGTCCCCACTGGGCCCTGGTCAAAAGTAGTGCACTTTATAGGGAATAAGGGTACCATTTGAGGGCGTAACCTTAGAGGTAGAGGCAAACTGCAGTTCAAATTCACCTTTCCAATACTCACATGGCAGTCTTAGACACTGGAATGTATGGATACAACGTCAGTCAAATTAAAAACAAGTGAAAATAGAGTCTAAAATACAAGTGTGCAGTATGTGTTTGCTAATTGCCTCAATGCCAGGCGAAGGGTTATTTAGTCTTGGTTTGATAACTCCCTCCGGATCCTCTTATGGTTATGTCTTCTTTGTTCTTATAATCTTATGTATGTATAGATTATCATGCAAGAGATCTTCATAATAATTGATGGTTCAGTCTCAGCTCTTTAAACCTTGTATGCCCTGATACTGCATTAAGACCTAAAAATGCAACTCTGAACTTGAGCATTTGTTAGTCATACTGTAATCTTTAGAAATTGCTTTTCCCACTTAAGCATCCAAACATCCACTGTCCAAAATCTCTGGTAGGGGAAAACCTCCAATTTCCAAAATCTCTGAGGGAGAACAGTCAATGTGTCTCTCAAACACAAGGCTTACGTCCTTTCTCCTCTGTCTTTACAGCCAGTGAGAACTGCCATGACTTCCACCCCATGTTCTTCACCCACGACCGCTCCTTTGAGGAGTTCTTCTGCATCTGCATCCAGCTGCTCAACAAGACCTGGAAGGAGATGAGGGCCACCAGCGAAGACTTCAACAAGGTGAGGGTGGCCTTTGCGGTAGGGTGAAGTTGCCCCTAGACGCTGATCTTGGATCAGTTAGCATTTCTCCCCGCTAATGGTCAAGGTTAGGATGAGGGAGAGGAAGCTGATCCTAGATCTGTACCTACAGTAGGTGAAACTTCACCCCAGAGAGTTAACTTTAAGCCTATATCAACTTGATTTTCCAAAGGGTAATGTTTATTCCTTAAAGGAGGGCTAGCTACTGTAGGATTTCAGCTCTAATATAATTAATAACACATGGTCGTCTGTGGCTCGGTTGATAGAGCACGACGGCTTGCGTTGCTAAGATTGTGAGGGGCACCTCTTGGGGAATTGTGGGGGAGATCTTGGAGGGCTGGTGGGAGATCTGTTGACGTGCCCTTGAGCAGGGCGTTGACCCTGGTTGCTTCTGTGTGTCGCTCTGAGGACGTGCCCTTGAGCAGGGCGTTGACCCCGGTTGCGTCTGTATGTCGCTCTGGATGGGAGGCTGTTAGATGACTGATGTGATGTAAATGTCGAGCGACTTCACTGCATGTATATTGTATGTTTTTTAAATATTCAGTTAATCATTATGATATTTTTTAAAGATTGTGAGTGCTGGAACCACCCACACGAACATGTACAGTTCAAGTCGAAAGTTTACATACACTTAGGTTGCTGTCATTAAAACTCGTTTTTCAACCACTCCACACATTTCTTGTTAACAAACTATAGTTTTGGCAAGTTGGTTAGGACATCTACTTTGTGCATGACACAAGTCATTTTTCCAACAATTGTTTACAGACAGATTATTTCACTTATAATTCACTCTGTCACAATTCCAGTGGGTCAGAAGTTTACATACACTAAGTTGACTGTGCCATCAAACAGCTTGGTAAATTCCAGAAAATTATGTCATGGCTTTAGAAGCTTCTGATAGGCTACTGGACATAATTTGAGTCAATTGGAGGGGTACCTGTGGATGTATTTCAAGGTCCACCTTCAAACTCAGTGCCTCTTTGCTTGACATCATGGGAAAATCATGGGTACAAAAGCATCTATATCCACAGTAAAATCAGTCCTATATCGACATAACCTGGAAGGCCGCTCAGCAAGGAAGAAGCCACTGCTCCAAAACCACCACAAAAAAGCCAGACTACGGTTTGCAACTGTACATGGGGACAAAGCTCATACTTTTGTACTTTTTGGAGAAATGTCCTCTAGTCTGTTTGGCCATAATGACCATCGTTATGTTTGGAGGAAATAGGGGGAGGCTTGCAAGACGGAGAACACCATCTCAACCGTGAAGCAGGGGGGTGGCTGCATCATGTTGTGGGGGCGCTTTGCTGCAGGAGGGACTGGTGCACTTCACAAAATAGATGGCATCACGAGGATGGAAAATTATTTGGATATATTGAAGCAACATCTCAAGACATCAGTCAGGCAGTTAAAGCTTGGTCACAAATGGGTCTTCCAAATGGACAATGACCCCAAGCATACTTCCAAAGTTGTAGCAAAATAGCTTAAGGACAACAAAGTCAAGGTATTGGAGTGGCCATCACAAAGCCCTGACCTCAATCCTATAGAAGATTTGTGGGCAGAACTGAAAAAGTTTGTGCGAGCAAGGAGGCCTACAAACCTGACTCAGTTAAACCTGCTCTGTCAGGAGGAATGTAACAAAATTCACCCAACTTTTTGTGGGAAGCTTTTGGAAGGCTACCAAAAACGTTTGACCCAAGTTAAACAATTTAAAGGAAATGCTACCAAATACTAATTGAGTGTATGTAAACTTCTGACCCACTGGGAATGTGATGAAAGAAATAAAAGCTGAAATAAGTAATTCTCTGTACTATTGTTCTGACATTTCACATTCTTAAAATAAAGTGTTGATCCTAACTGACCTAAGATAGTGAATTTTTATTTGGATTAAATGTCAGGAATTGTGAAAAACTGAGTTTAAATGTATTTGGCTAAGGTGTATGTAAACTTCTGACTTCAACTGTATTCACACATGACTGTAAGTTGCTTTGGATAAAAGCATCTACTAAATGATTATTGTTATTATATTAGCTCTGTAATTCTACTAATCTGCTGCGCCTTAGGACCTTGATTGGTTGAATCTAGTGTGGATGAGCAGACCTAAAAGAAGTGCCTTACACTATAAGGTGATTTTTTTCAGCTCTTCTGGCTGTGCCGTTGAGGTACTAGAGGAAACTCGCTTGTAGTTTTGTTTGGAACACAACCCTGCATCCCCGCCATCACACAATTACTGTTGTTTTTTAAGTAATCTGGGTCAGGTGGGCATCATTTGAAAGCTGGTTCTATTAGCAACATGACTAGCTAAGTTATAAAATACGATATTACATCGTTAGGCTTTCACAATGCAATTCAGGGAAACCGATTTGATTTTTGGTGCGCATAGATATGAGTGCATTCAGGTGTGTGTGCTGCAGTACATTTTCTTCACAATATACAAACAGGTTCATTCTGTTCAGAACACTCAACGGTATATCTCCGTACATCAAACATAGTGATCGTAAACATTGACACTGTATCTGACATGAGTTTTATGATATGGAAATGTGAGGTGCACATTTGGACTCACAGGTGTTTGGCTTTCTTCTATGACATCAAAGCAGTATTCATTATAATCCTCAACATTTCATCTTTTAAAATACGTAAAGTCCTCATAATTTGTCAGTCAAAACCCATACAGAGCTGTGAAGCACAGAGCCAGAGCTCTGACGTCATGTATAGCATGTTACTTACTGTACAGCCACTGCGTTCCAATTTAGAGGTTTATCAGTGCCCAACTGCCTTTTTCAACCCGTATACCGGTATGAGTGTAAAGGGCTATCGCTAAATGACTAAAATGTAATTATAAACTGGGTGGTTCGAGCCCTGAATGCTGATTGGCTGACAGCTGTGGCATATCAGACCGTATAACAAAACATTTATTTTTACTGCTCTAATTACGTTTGTACCCAGTTTATAATAGCAATTAGGCACCTATGGGGTTCGTGGAATATGGCCAATATACCACGGCAAAGGGCTGTATCCAGGCACTCTGTGGTGCGTTGTGCATAAGAACAGTCCGTAGGTGTGGTATATTGACCCCCTCGGGCCTTAATTATAATGTACAGGAATAAGAAAACATGTGATTCTGTAAGAGTTTGTGATGTCACTATTTCATGTGGAGTGGTGGGTTCTAGTCTGGACATATCTCAGTGTCGGGCAGTAATGCAATTGCAATTATGATAATCACACATCATAAGGCTTGGCTTGCGTACTGCATGAAATTTTTATAATGAAGGCGCTGCTGTAGTGCCTATATAAAGCCAAGCTCAATTTTCAAAAATGAATTAAGATGCATAGTCAAAAATGCGTCCCAAATAGCACCCTATTTCCTACATAGTGCACTACCTTTTACCAAAGCCCATCAAAAGTAGTGCAATACAAAGGGAATAGGGTGCCATTTGGGAAGCATTCATGGAAATGCATTTCTCAATGTCAAATCAAATTTTATTTGTCACATGCGCTGAATACCGTGAAATGCTTACTTACAAGCCCTTAACCAACAATGCAGTTCAAGAAATAGCGTTAAGAAAATATTTGCTAAATAAAAAGTAACACAATAAGATTACATAACAATAACGAGGCTATATACAGGGGGCACCGGTACCGAGTCAATGTGGGGGTACAGGTTAGTCGAGGTCATTTGTACATGTAGGTAGGGGTAAAGTGACTATGCATAGATAATAAACAGCGAGTAGCAGCAGATAGTGCAAATAGTCTGGGTGACCATTTGATTAATTGTTCAGGCTTATGGCTTAGGGGTAGAAGCTGTCTAGGCCTTTTGGACCTAGACTTGGCGATCCGGTACCGCTAGCGGTATGGTAGCAGAGAGACCGGTCTATGACTTGGGTGACTGGAGTTTTTGGGGCATTCCTCTGACACCGCCTAATATATAGGTCCTGATGGCAGGAAGCTTGGCCCCAGTGATGTACTGGGCCGCACACAATACCCTCTATAGCGCCTTACGGTCGGATGCCGATCAGTTGCCATACCAGGCGGTGATGCAACCAGTCAGGATGTTCTCGATGGTGCAGCTGTAGAACCTTTTGAGGATCTGGGCACCCATGCCAAATATTTTCAATCTCCTGAGGGGGAAAAAGCAATGTCGTGCCCTCTTCACGACTGTCTTGGTGTGTTTGGACCATGATAGTTTGTTGATGTGGACACCAAGGAACTTGAAAATCTCGACCCACTCCACTACAGTCCTGTCGATGCTAATGGGGACCTGTTCGGCCCTCCTTTTCCTGTAGTCCACGATCAGCTTCTTTGTCTTGCTCACATTGAGGGAGAGGTTGTTGTCCTGGCACCACACTGCCAGGACTCTAACCTCCTCCCTGTAGGCTGTCTCATCGTTTATCGGTTATCAGGCCTACAACTGTTGTGTTGTCAACAAACTTAATGATAGTGTTGGAGTCTTGCTTGGCCACGCAGTCGTGGGTGAACAGGGAGTACAGGAGGGGACTAAGCACACACCTCTGAGGGGCCCCAGTGTTGAGGAATCTGTGCCGCAGATGTGTTGTCTCCCCAGATTAGTTTTCCTCGAGGCGTGCCTTATTTTAGTAGTAATTTTGAGTGGTGGGAGTGAGCTCATCGCCCAGGCTTTCAAGTTAAATTATTAATCGTTGTTGTCTGACATGAAATACACATTGGATTCCTCCATCGGTTGGTCTCACTGCTCATTTAACTCCTGGCTTCAGTAACAGGCAGACGGTGCTGTTTTATTCAGATGAAAACATTTATTTTCAACACATACTTCTGAAAAAGTCTGATTCAGTCACTGTGTCTGAAGAAGTCTGATTCAGTCACTGTGTCTGAAAAAGTCTGATTCAGTCGCTGTGTCTGAAGAAGTCTGATTCAGTCACTGTCTGAAGAAGTCTGATTCAGTCACTGTCTGAAGAAGTCTGATTCAGTCGCTGTGTCTGAAGAAGTCTTATTCAGTCGCTGTGTCTGAAGAAGTCTGATTCAGTCGCTGTGTCTGAAGAAGTCTGATTCAGTCGCTGTGTCTGAAGAAGTCTGATTCAGTCGCTGTGTCTGAAGAAGTCTGATTCAGTCGCTGTGTCTGTGGGTTTCTTTGCCGGACTGTCGGATTGCAAAGAAAATGTAAACTTGCGTGGTGATATTGGAAACCCAAGCCAATCAGAGCAGTATTCTATCACAGCATCACATGAACATTCTCTTTTTTCCTGTTGTCAAATGAACTGCAGAATGGTAGACTTGCTGTTTTCAGAAGATCCTGAAATGACTGTCGGACTAGATGTATTATTTGTTGTAGTTTGTACAGTATTGACTAACCACCAAGCTCCACTGTAGCTTCAACACCCTGTCTTGTTTTGAAGCATCAGGGTGTGAGTCATTGCCTGTGTCCCAAATGGCATCCTATTCCCTATATAGTGCTCTGGTCACTAAGTAGTGCACTATATGTGGAATAGGGTACCATGTGGGACGCACACACGCTGTGTAACATTGCAGTGAAGGCAGGAACCCATCTCTCCTGAAACAGCACAGTCTGTATGTGTTTTTTTGACAACTTAGGCCTGGTAATGCTGACCATCTCACAAAGCCCTGTGATGTATTCCCCCTCTATACTCTGCTCTCAGCCATTCCATACCACCCTGTCATATTAGGATGTATACTGTACTATACTGCCTGAAGGTGACTTTATAATTGGGGATAAGCGCTCATTCAGCATGTTAGTGTCCCCGCTCCTCTTTGCCAGGAGTGAGCTGGCTGCCTGTTTTATTTATTTCGAGACACAGTGCTTGTGCTGGGGTTGCGTCTGTTGGTCAGGAGCAGTTGGTAGACGGTATACTGGGTGTTGGTCAGCATTGCCCTGCTGTAGACGTGATGCGAATTGATCCTTTCAGGTTTTGTTAGCCAGCATGATAAGCCATCAAAAAAGTGTAGAAAGAAAGGCTTATGTACCAAACCTTTACAGAACCATCAAAATAAAGTGAAACACCTTATAGGGATGCACCCCGAAAGATATGGCGCTCTTTTTCATGGTCCTTCAAGCCAGATAAGAACAGATTATGTGTAAATAACTTGGCATACATGTACTGTTTATGCTTTCTGTGAAATATCCCTATTTAAAGTGCCTTCGAAAAGTATTCAGACCCCTAGACTTTTTCCAGATTTTTGTTACGTTACAGCCTTATTATAAAATGTATTAAAAAAAAAAAAAATTCTGCAAACTACACACCCCATAATGACACAGTGAAAACAGGTTTTTAGAAATGTTTGCAACTTTATATATACATTTTTAGACAGAAATACCTTATTTATGTAAGTATTCAAACCCTTTGCTATGAGACTCGAAATTGAGCTCAGGTGCATCCTGTTTCCATTGATCATCCTTGAGATGTTTTTACAACTTGATTGGAGTCCACCTGTGGTAAATTCAATTGATTGGACATGATTTGGAAAAGCACACACCTGTCTATATAAGGTCCCACAGTTGACAGTGCATGTCAGATCAAAAACCAAGCCATGAGGTCGAAGGAATTGGCCATAGAGCTCTGAGACAGGATTGTGTCGAGGCACAGAACTGGGAAAGGGTACCAAACTTTTTCTGCAGCACTGAAGGTCCCCAAGAACACAGTGGCCTCCATCGTTCTTAAATGGAAGAAGTTCGGAACTACCAAACTGCCCGGCCAAAATGAGCAATCAGGGGAGAAGGGCCTTGGTCAGGGAGGTGACCAAGAACCCGACAGTCACTCTTAACATAGCTCTAGAGTTCCTCTGTGGAGATGGGAGAACCTTCCAGAAGGACAACCATCTCTGCAACCATCTCTGCAGCACTACACCAGTAGATTCTCTGTTCTGATGAAAACAAGATTGAACTCTTTGGCCAGAATGTCTGGAGGAAACCTGGCACCATGCCAATGGTGAATCATGGTGGTGGCAGTATCATGCTGTGGGGATGTTTTTCAGTGGCAGGAACTGGGAGACTAGTCAGGATCGAGGCAAAGATAAACGGAGCAGGGTACAGAGAAATCCTTGATGAAAACCTGCTCAAGAGCGCCCAGGACATCAGACGTGGGGCAAAGGTTGATCTTCCAACAGGACAACGACCCTAAGCATACAGCCAAGACAACGCAGGAGTGGCTTCGGGACAAGTCTCTGTATGTCCTTGGCCCATCTAGAGCCCAGACTTGAACCCGATCGGACATCTCTGGAGAGACCTGAAAATAGCTGTGCAGCAACACTCCCCATCCAACCTGACAGAGTTCCAAGCTTGTAGCATCCAGTTTTTGCTTTGTCATTATGTGGTATTGTCTGTAGATTTATGATGAATAAAAACGTATCAATTTTACAATAAGGCTGTAACGGAACAAAATATGGACAAGGTCCAGGGGTTTGAATACTTTCCGAATGCACTGTATACCATGGCATTGTTGAATACTTGTTTCTGATTGGCTTGAAGGCCATTCTAGGGTCCTATATATTTACTTTGATTAATTAACTAACCATCTGTTGGCTCCTGAAGCTGTGTATGCCCTGGTTTCATTTTCACACCCACCTCTCATTTAACAAATGACTGGACTTTATATGGATTATTATTGTAACAAATGCACTGATGTGGTCAAATGATAAAGCATGTCAAGATATGTTGCATGAATTCACAATGGAAATACAATGAAGTCGAAAAATTGTTGAATTATTACTCTCACAATTTCACACATTTTCAACATATATTTTTGCCATTCTATACTTGACAAGCAGTTTGTTCCCATATTCCACCATTTGGCAGTATGCCTACCCATGGTCATGGCTGTGCGTAAATTTCTGCACACTCTCAAGCAAATGTTCATATTTATAAATCTCATGCTTTGCGTGGAAATGATCCCACGCATGGTTTACGCACAGATTTGAGGCCCCGGGGCCAATTGTCTTTGGCACCCTTCTCCAACGGAACTGATGCTACACACGGATCTGCTGAGAATGAATCACACACACTCACATTCACACCTCTGGGGCCAGGAATTTTAATATCCAATCAAACACACCACTTTCTCTTGACAAGATGAGAGTGGTTCCTGATTGAATAAGGATCGATTATTCCTCCCTCCCTCCTTACCATCCCTCATGTCCCTGGTGTTTGTGTAGACGGTGAAGACAGGAGAAGAGGAGGAGACTGTGTCACTGAGGGTCGTTCACAGATCTTTTGGGGGGCATGTGCCCTAACTATTAAACAGGGCAACCCCGAACCACGGTCATAAACTCATTGAGTAATTATTACTTAGATTATTTATTTACAGAAAAGGAATAGATGGCCACATCTTAATGGCAAATCAAATGAAAAATAAATAACCCTTAGTTTAAAATGCTTAAGTCTTATTCACGTTACTAAGAACAAAACAAAATAATACAAATAATAACATACACAACTGGGTAAAGCATTTTGCACAACTATTTTGAACTGCTGCACTATTTCACAATGACCAACACAATTCCAGTCAAAATACAAGATTGTGAGAAATACTGTAGCCTACCATGACTATACCCAACCCAACTCCATTGTTGCCACTATGTATCCTACCTGAATGAAGCTTTGATTCAGTGGATGAAGGTATTGAGGAGCAGGGATGCTGAAGGTCACTTCAGGGATACAGCTGCTGATCTACACTTCCTAAATAAGCCAGGAATGAGAGCAAATTAATAGAAGAAAATGAGAAATACTGTAGCCTACAATTACTATAAACTTTATTACGCACCATAATATCTGTCCCTCTGCCCTCCCTAAATTGTGGCATTGAACGGTTCAACAGACTTTTATCCCTCCATAACTGACTACCAGAATACTGCAGCTCTGTGGGTGTAACATTCATTGACAATTTTGATACCTTCTGGAAACAAAGCTTGTATTATAAGGAGGATGGGATCCACCCAAATCATTTGGTTCCTGGATCCTTTCATAGAATTATAATTGAGACAATGACTTATCAATGACCCAAGCACAGCTCAGTTAATCCCTACCATTGTGTCGTTGAGTTGTCATAATGCTTCAGCAAAAGTAGATTATCCCAGGGGCGTTGGAAGATGATGTAAACAAAGAAAAAAGTGTTAAACCAGATACAATGCTATTTTAAAGTAAACAAATTGACCACAGACTTTCAGCACGCTTATAAGGAAGGACATTCAACAAGCACAGCACTTACACAAATTACTGATGATTGGCTGAGAGAAATTGATGATAAAAGATTTGTGGGGGCTGTTTTGTTCGACTTCAGTGCAGCTTTAGACATTATCGATCATAGTCTGCTGCTTGAAAAACGTATGTGTTATGACTTTTCATCCCCCTGCTATATTGTGGATGAAGTGTTAACTGTCTAACAGAACACAGAGGATGTTCTTTAATGGAAGCCTTCAACATAATCCAGGTAGAATCAGGAATTCCCCAGGGCAGCTGTCTAGTCCCGTTACTTTTTTCAGTCTTTACTAACGACATGCCACACTGGCTTTGAGTAAAGCCAGTGTGTCTATGTATGCAGATGACTCAACGCTATACATGTCAGCTACTACAGCGACTGAAATTACTTCAACACTTAACAAAGAGCTGCAGTTAGTTTCAGAATGGGTGGCAAGGAATAAGTTAGTCCTAAATATTTAAAACTAAAAGCATTGTATTTGAGACAAATCATTCACTAAACCTCAACTAAATCTTGTAATAAATCATGTTGAAATTGAGCAAAGTTGAGGTGACTAAACTGCTTGGAGTAACCCAGGATTGTAAACTGTTGATACAACAGTAGCTAAGATGGGGAGAAGTCTGTTCTCCATAAAGCCTTCTTAACAACACTATCAACAAGGCAGGTCCTTCAGGCCCTAGTTTGGTTGCACCTGAACTTCTGTTCAGTCGTGTGGTCAGGTACCACAAAGAGGGACTTAGGAAAATTGCCATTGGCTCAGAACAGGGCAGCACGACTGGCTCTTGGATGTACACAGAGAGCTGGCATTAATAATATGAATGTCAATCTCTCCTGGCTGAAAGTGGAGGAGAGATTGACTTCATCACATCCCGTATTTGTAATTGACATGTTGAATGCACCGAGCTGTCTGTTTGAACTATTGGCACACAGCTCGGACACCCATGCATACCCCACAAGACATGTCACCAGATGTCTCTTCACAGTCCCCAAGTCCAGAACAGACTATGGGAGGCACACAGTACTACATAGAGCCATGACTACATGGAACTCTATTCCACATCAAGTAACTCATGCCAGCAGTAAAATGTGATTTTTTTAATAACCTCTTGGTGCTAGGGGGCAGTATTTTAATTTTTGGAAAAAAAACATTCACGTTTTAAACGGGATATTTTGTCAGGAAAAGATGCTAGAATATGCATATAATTGACCGCTTTCGATGGAAAACACTCTAACGTTTCCAAACTTGTAAAGATATTGTCTGTGAGTATAACAGAACTGATGTTGCAGGCGAAAGCCTGAGAAAAATCCAATCCGGAAGTGCCCCAGGTTTTGAAAGCGCTGCGTTCCAATGACTCCCTATTTGGCTGTGAATGTACCATCAATGAGCTTACGCTTTCTACATATTCCCCAAGGTGTCTGCAACACTGTGACGTAGTTTTACGCATTTGTGTTAGAATAGCCGTAGGCGGCCACATTGCGTAAGTGGTCACATGGTGGCTCCGAGAGATATTCTCGCATAAAATACAGAGTTAGCCATTACTCCAATCGTTCCTAGAGAAAAACGAATTGTCCCGACGGATATATTATCGAATAGATATTAGAAAAACACCTTGTGGATGGATTCTAAACAACGTTTGCCATGTTTCTGTCGATATTATGGAGCTAATTTGGAATATTTTTCGGCGTTGTGGTGACCGCAATTTCTGGGCGATTTCTCAGCCAAACGTTGTTGAACAAACGGAGCTGTTTCGCCTACAAAAATAAAATTTGGGGAATAAATTAACTTTGGCTATCTACCTGGGAGTCTCGTGAGTGAAAACATCTGAAGTTCATCAAAGGTAAACGATTTAATTTGATTGCTTTTCTGATTTCCGTGACAAGGTTGCCTGCTGCTAGCAAGGCATAATGCTATGCTAGGCTATGATAAACTTACACAAATGCTTGTCTAGCGTTGGCTGTAAAGCATATTTTGAAAATCTGAGATGACAGGGTGATTAACAAAAGGCTAAGCTGTGTCTCAATATATTTAATTTGTGATTTTCATGAATAGGAATATTTTCTAGGGATATTTATGTCCGCTGCGTTATGCTAATTAGTTTCAGGCGATGATTATGCTCCCGCATGCGGATTTGGGAGTCACTAGAGGTTTTTTAAAAAGATGCAAATACACCTTTGGTACAGTGGGGACTGTGAAGCAACACAAACAGGCACAGAACGTGCATACACACACATGATAACATACGCACTATACACATGGATTTTGTGTTGTAGATATGTGGTAGTAGAGTAGGGGCCTGAGGGCACACACTTAATGTGTTGTGAAATCTGTTGTGAATGTATTGTAATGTTTTAAATTGTATAACTGCCTTTATTTTGCAAGACCCCAGGAAGAGTAGCAGCTAATGGGTATCCATAATAAATATAAATACTTTACTATAGCTTACCATTCCCTAAATAAGCCAGTAAAGAAAGCATGGTAATCACTGATGATTACTAATAATGTTGTTATTCAGCAGAATCCTTAGGCTTCCATATGTTACAGTTGACAAAATGGCTAGCTGTATTACTAGATTAGTCTGGGGCGGGTGAATTTAACCACAACTTGCAGGCAGTGGGTTTAGAACAGCAATGACCCAAAAAAAGGATACATGTTTTTGGGGAAATTATACCACCACCCAAAAGGGCACTTTGGATACTGGGGGGAAAAAGGGCCTGTTCCCTGTACAGAAAGGGCCCTATCTGTACACGTGCCTGGTCTCACAGAGGAAGAGAGGAGGAGACTGTCTCACTGAGGAAGAGGAGAGTATCTCACAGAGGAGGAGAGGGAGAGCGGAGGAGGAGAAGAGGAAGAGAGGAGGAGACTGTCACTGATGAGGGGAGGTGTGTCTCACTGAGGAGGAAGAGAAGAGGAGACTGTCCCTGATGAGGAGGAGAGGTGGTAGAGAGGAGGAGACTGTCAGTGATGAGGAGGTGACTGTCACTGATGAAGAGATTTGTCACTGATGAGGAGGAGAGGTGGTAGAGAGGAGGAGACTGTCACTGATGAGGTGGTAGGGAGGAGACTGTCACTGATGAGGAGGAGAGATCTCAGAGAGGAGGAGACTGTCACTGATGAGGAGGAGAGGTGGTCGAGAGGAGGAGACTGTCACTGATGAGGTGGTAGAGAGGAGACTGTCACTGATGAGGTGGTAGAGAGGAGGAGACTGTCACTGAGGAGGAGAAGTGGTAGAGAGGAGGAGACTGTCACTGATGAGGAGGAGAAGTGGTAGAGAGGAGGAGACTATCCCTGATGAGGAGGAGAGGTGGTAGAGTGGAGACTGTCAATTATGAGGAGGAGAGGTGGTAGAGAGGAGACTGTCACTGAGAAGGAGAGGTGGTGGAGAGGAGACTGTCACTGAGGAGGAGAGGTGGTAGAGTGGAGGAGACTGTCACTGATGAGGAGGAGAAGTGGTAGAGAGGAGGAGACTATCCCTGATGAGGTGGTAGAGTGGAGACTGTCACTGATGAGGATGAGAGGTGGTAGAGAGGAGGAGACTATCCCTGATGAGGAGGAGAGGTGGTAGAGTGGAGACTGTCAATTATGAGGAGGAGAGGTGGTAGAGAGGAGACTGTCAATTATGAGGAGGAGAGGTGGTAGAGAGGAGACTGTCACTGAGAAGGAGAGGTGGTGGAGAGGAGACTGTCACTGAGGAGGAGAGGTGGTAGAGAGGAGACTGTCACTGATGAGGAGGAGAAGTGGTAGAGAGGAGGAGACTGTCACTGATGAGGATGAGAGGTGGTAGAGAGGAGGAGACTATCCCTGATGAGGAGGAGAGGTGGTAGAGTGGAGACTGTCAATTATGAGGAGGAGAGTTGGTAGAGAGGAGACTGTCACTGAGAAGGAGAAGTGGTAGAGAGGAGGAGACTGTCACTGATGAGGAGGAGAAGTGGTAGAGAGGAGGAGACTGTCACTGATGAGGAGGAGAAGTGGTAGAGAGGAGGAGACTGTCCCTGATGAGGAGGAGAGGTGGTAGAGTGGAGACTGTCAATTATGAGGAGGAGAGGTGGTAGAGAGGAGGAGACTGTCCCTGATGAGGAGGAGAGGTGGTAGAGAGGAGACTGTCAATTATGAGGAGGAGAGGTGGTAAGAGAGGAGACTGTCACTGATGAGGAGGAGAGGTGGTAGAGAGGAGACTGTCACTGATGAGAAGGAGAGGTGGTAGAGAGGAGGAGACTGTCACTGATGAGGTGGTAGAGAGGTGACTGTCACTGATGAGAGGGAGAGGTGGTAGAGAGGAGGAGACTGTCACTAAGGAGGAGGAGAGAAAGAGAGGCCTGCTGCTGTTCCAGACTGGAGAACAGTCACAATGTACCCATCAGCACATATGGCTATAGTCATCCTTATGACACAGAAACATGTGGAGCAGCGCAGAGTTCTATTTAGAAATGGATGGTCATTCTGGACATGGCCCTTCTGTTTGTCTTGTGTAATCATTTGACCATGGGTGACAACCATGGTTTGTCTGTGGGTCATAGAAGGCATAGACTAGAGCAGTATGCATGTTCCCAATAGCAGAACCCAGTATGCATGTGCCCTGTAGCAGAACCCAGTATGCATGTGCCCTGTAGCAGAACCCACAAGCAGCAGTCTCATCCAATAATTATCATAACAATGATTATATTGATTAGTTGTGTCTGTTATGAATGTAAGGTTGCCTTAAAAAGACAGGCAAGGGTTTCATGCTTTCATATTCTTTTTTAAATAGATGTATTTTTAAATCAGAATCTTCTTTTCCATCAAGAGCAGATTTTGATATCAGATCTAAAAGATAACACAACCACATCCCATCCTACTCTACTCTCTTCTCTAGTCTACTCTCTAGTCTACTCTCTTCTCTAGTCTATTCTCTAGTCTACTCTCTTCTCTAGTCTACTCTCTAGTCTATTCTTTAGTCTACTCTCTTCTCTAGTCTACTCTTTAGTCTACTCTCTACTCTACTCTTTAGTCTACTCTCTACTCTACTCTTTAGTCTACTCTCTACTCTACTCTTTAGTCTACTCTACTCTTTACTCTCTACACTCTACTTTTTACTCTCTACACGCTACTCTTTACTCTACTCTATTTACTCTACTCTCTACTCTACTCTACTCTATACACTCTACTGTACACTCTACTCTACTCTACTCTTTAGTCTACTCTCTACTCTACTCTTTAGTCTACTCTACTCTTTACTCTCTACACTCTACTCTTTAGTCTACTCTCTACTCTACTCTTTAGTCTACTCTACTCTTTACTCTCTACACTCTACTCTTTACTCTTTACTCTCTACTCTTTACTCTACTCTATTTACTCTACTCTCTACTCTACTGTACACTCTTTACTCTACACTCTACTCTACACTCTACTCTTTACTCTACTCTCTACTCTACTCTACACTCTACTCTTTACTCTACTCTACACTCTACTCTACAGTCTACTCTAATCTCTACTCTTTCCTCTACTTTACTCTCTCCTCTTTACTCTATATACTCTACTCTTTACTCTATCTTCTCTACTTTACTCTCTACTATTTACTCTATATACTCTCTACGCTTTACTCTATATACTCTCTACTCTACTATATACTCTCTACTCTACACTCTACTCTTTAGTATACTATCTACTCTCAATATACTCAATATACAATATACTCTTTACTCTACTCTTTACTCTATACTCTCTACTCTATACACTCTATTCAAATCTTTACTCTCTATTCGAATCTTTACTCTACACTCTACTTTTCAGTATACTCTCCACTCTACACTCTACTCGTTAGTATACTCTCTACTCCACACTCTTTAGTATACTCTTTATTCTCTACTATACTCTTCACACTCTACTCTACACTATTTTGTATACTCTTTACTCTCTACTCTGCTCTCTACTCTCTACACTACTCTTTACTATACTCTACAATTTACTCTACTCTTTACTTTCTACTCTTTAGTATACACTCTACTCTTAACTCCTTACTCTCTACTCTACTCTACACTCTACTCTACACTCTACTCTACACTCTACACTACTCTGCTCTCTACTCTTTACTCTCTACTCTACACTCTACTATTTACTCTACTTTATTCTCTACTCTTTATTCTACTCTATACTCTCTACTCTACATTCTACTCTTTACTCTATACTCTCTACCCTACAATCTACTCTTTACTCTATACTCTCTACTCTACACTCTACTCTTTACTCTACTCTTTACTCTCTACTCTACACTCTACTCTTCACTCTACTCTTTACTCTACTCTTTACTCTACACTCTACTCTCTACCACTTTACTCTCTACTCTACTCTTTACTCTACTCTACACTCTACTTTAATCTCTACTCTACTCTTTACTCTACTCTCTGCTCTTTACTCTCTACTCTACTCTTTACTCTACTCTACACTCTACACTACTCTTTACTCTCTACTCTACTCTACTCTTTACTCTACTCTAATCTCTACTCTGTACTCTACTTTACACTCTCCTCTTTACTCTATATACTCTCTACTCTTTACTCTATATACTCTCTACTCTTTACTATATATACTCTCTACTTTACTCTCTACTCTTTACTCTATATACTCTCTACTCTTTACTCTATATACTCTCTACTCTACTCTATACTCTCTACTCTACACTCTACTCTTTAGTATACTATCTACTCTCAATATACTCAATATACAATATACTCTTTACTCTACTTTTTACTCTATACTCTCTACTCCCTACTCTGCTCTCTACTCTTTACTCTCTACACTACTCTTTACTATACTCTCTACTATGTACTATACTCTTTACTTTCTACTCTTTAGTATACACTCTACTCTTAACTCTCTACTCTTTACTCTATACTCTCTACTCTACACTCTACTCTTTAATCTATACGCTCTACTCTACTCTACACTCTACTCTTTACTCTATACTCTCTACTCTCTACTCTTTACTCTCTACTCTACTCTACACTCTACTATTTACTCTACTTTACTCTCTACTCTACACTCTATTCAAATCTTAACTCTCTATTCGAATCTTTACTCTACACTCTACTTTTCAGTATACTCTCTACTCTACACTCTACACCACACTCTTTAGTATGCTCTTTATTCTCTACTCTACTCTACACTCTTTTGTATACTCTTTACTCTCTACTCTGCTCTCTACTCTTTACTCTCTACACTACTCTTTACTATACTCTCTACTATTTACTCTACTCTTTACTTTCTACTCTTTAGTATACACTCTACTCTTAACTCCTTACTCTCTACTCTACACTCTACTCTACACTCTACCCTACTCTATTCTCTACTCTTTACTCTCTACTCTACACTCTACTATTTACTCTATACTCTCTACTCTACACTCTACTCTTTACTCTATACTCTACTCTCTACTCTTTACTCTCTACTCTACACTCTACTATTTACTCTACTTTACTCTCTACTCGTTATTCTACTCTATACTCTCTACTCTTCACTCTACTCTATACACTCTACCCTACAATCTACCTACTCTGTTCTCTACTCTACTCTTTAGTCTACTCTCTACTCTTTAGTCTACTCTCTACTGTACTCTTTAGTCTACTCTCTACTCTACTATTTAGTCTACTCTCTACTCTACTCTTTAGTATACTCTCTACTCTACTCTACTCTTTAGTATACTCTTTACTCTACTCTCAACTCAACTCTTGATTACTCTCTCCTCCACTCTACTCGATACTCTGTATTGTACTCTCTACTCTACTCTCTACTCTACTCTTTACTCTCTACTCTACTCTACTCTACTCTTTACTCTACTCTTTACTCTGTATTCTACTCTACTCTACTCGACACTCTACTCTACTCTACTCTCTACTCTACTCTCTACTCTACTCTTGACTACTCTCTCCTCCACTCTACTCGATACTCTGTATTGTACTCTCTACTCTACTCTTTACTCTGTATTCTACTCTACTCTACACTCTACTCTACTCTCTACTCTACTCTCTACTCTACTCTTGACTACTCTCTCCTCCACTCTACTCGATACTCTGTATTGTACTCTCTACTCTACTCTCTACTCTACTCTTTACTCTGTATTCTACTCTACTCTACTCGACTCTCTACTCTACTCTCTATTCCACTCTACTCTCTATTCTACTCTACTCTCTACTCTACTCTTTACTCTGTATTCTACTCTACTCTTTCTCCACTCCGACCAACAGAACGGACAGGCAACAGTTTCCTCTGTTTCCATAGCAACCCCACTCCAATTGCCACCGCTGCACTGCACTGGCTCCACTTTGGCAAGATGGAGGCGCTTCTCTTCTCTCACTGTGTCTGTGTGTGTTCCTGCATGCTGGTGTGTGTGTGTGTGTGTGTTCCTGCATGCTGATGCGTGTGTGCCTGTGTCTATTTCTGTGACTGTGTCTATGCGTGTGTGACTGTGTCTATGGTAATGCCCTGTGTCTCTTTATCCAAACGGCTGTCTGTGATGAGGGGCTTGCTGCGCCCCGCGACTAGAAAACCTCCAGCTCTGTGCATCCATGCAGAATAGTACTGATGTAGAGGCTCTCACTCATTCTCCTCCCCTCCCCCTCTTTAACCCCCCCCCCCCCCCTCCACACACATACACACCACCACAGCCCATGTGATCCCCAGCTGCAAGTCTATTGGCTGATACCACCGTGGCGTGCATCCAATCGGGCTTAAATGCTGAGATCAACATAAGCGGGGCTGCCTGGTGATCCTCCCAGACTGGTAGATCTTGTGAGGCAGGCAGGCAGGAGGACGAGCGGCGCCCTCCTTGACCACAATCGCCACGACAACGCACCTCACGCCTGTGGCTAGAGCCCAGCCAGCTCCGTTAGCAACCGTTAGCATCGCTCTATCACTCTACCAGGGGACCATCTGCCATTGCATCCCCTCTCTTTCCCTCTCTCTATCCCTCTGTTCTTTGCTTCCTCTCTAAACTCGTTAGCTGCTCCTCTCATCTCGGTGCAGTCGAGGTTCTGCTGTCAGTCATTATGAAGCACAGCGTGGCAGCAGCAGCCATGGAGGTGACAATTACAGGTAAGTACAAGACACTGGCTGACATGCTTTATCCACCTCTAGAGAGAAGAGAGTGAAGGAGAAGAGCAGGGGCTGCTGATTAGAATGGAGGGATGGAGAGAGGGAAAAGGAGGAGCAGGGGAGGGGGTTGTTTGTTGTTGCTTGGCTGCGGAGAAGAGTGGAGAGTAGCAGAGCAATGCTCATAGGACAGATGGGGCAGTGCTGGGTAGTGTGTGTGTGTGTGTGTGTGTGTGTGTGTGTGTGTGTATGCGTGCGTGCGACTCTGTGAGGCATAATCAGGTTAGAGCAGCCCATCTCAGCCTTCTGATTAAAAGCCTCCCAATCTCAGCAAACACAGAGCCTAAAGCCCAGTCTGAAGCTGTCTTTGTGAACACAGACAAAGCAGAGGGAAGTGGTGGCGATAGTACACATTGTGAATAAGGTTTAGCATTGTATACTACTACCCACTTTCCTACCAATGGAGGAATGGACCACTGCTATCCACCATATTAGCCTCGGCTAGCAAATTATAAATGCCATATGTGTTAGTATGTTTAAATAATGCACACATTTCATGTCTAACATTGCCATGGACAGATGTTCATTTGTATTGTATTTATTACGGATCCCCATTAGCTGCTGCCAAGGCAAACATTATGGCAGTTATATACAATTGAAAATACATGACATTACATTTTATAACACTTTTCACAACACATTGTGTTCCCTTAGGCCACTACTCTACTACCACACATCTTGTGGCATGTCTTGTGGGGTGTGCATGAGTGTCCAAGCTGTGTGCTAGTAGTTTAAACAGACACCTCGTGCATTCAGCATGTCAATACTTCTTACAAAAACAAGTAGTGATGAAGTCAATCTCTCCTCCACTGTGAGCCATGAGAGATTTACATGCATATGATTAATGTTAGCTCTCCGTGTACATTTAAGGGCCAGCCGTACTGCCCTGTTCTGAGCCAATTGTAATTTTCGGAGGTGTATATACTGTAGCAATATAAAACAACAAGATGATTGTCTTTGCCATGGTTACTGTAGCTATAGCTACCCCGGGGATAATCTGCTTTGTCAAGAACAGGTATTCCCAAACTGGGGGGTATGCGCAATGCCGTTGGGGGTATGCCAAATAAAAATGTGATTCACATTATTAAAAAAAAATATATATATTTTTTTTAAATTTTTTTAATTTTTTTATGTGAATCATATTTATTTATGTTTTTTATATATTTTTTCTTCACATTTTTAAACAGTACATTTATATTTCCCAACGGGGCTATACATTTGGGTGAGGTTTTTTCTCACCTGAGTAGCCTCATTTCACTTCCAAAAATAAAATGTAACCATCTAGTGTTCAGCGAAATAACAACACAATGTCAAATACAGGTAGCCTAGTCAAATAATTAACATCCAATCACATTAACCGTTACTCTCTGGCGGGAAACCACTCGTGTGCAGACATTTAGAAACGAAATATGACAATTTGAAAAATAAGCCACAGGAGTTTTTTGAGCGAGAATACAGACAACTTTCGAGTAGTAAGACATGTATAAAAGCAACAGATACCATTAATAAGAAGGGGCTAGAAGCGTCATATATGGTGAGTTCCTGAGTGGCTAGGACAGGCAAGCCTCATACTATTGTGGAGGACTTAATTCTTCCTGCTGCCACAGATATGGCTGGGACAATGCCCGGTGGAAAAGGCCAAAAAAACTATAGACAATGACTTCATCAAACAACACTGTTTCACGATGCATCAGTGACATGGCAGGAGATGTTTTGAAATAATTACTGCTTCGCATACAAGCCAGTGAATTCTATGCGTTACATCTGGATGAGTCAACAGACCTGGCACAGCTCCTGGTATATGTCCGTTACATTTATGGGGCATCAATTAAGAAATACATCCTCTTCTGGAATCAGGAGAGGATATTTTTAAAGTACTGGATAGCTTTGTGACATCAAATAGACTTTGGTGATCAAGATGTGTTGGTATCTGTACAGTTGTGGCCAAAAGTGTTGAGAATGACACAAATATACATTTTCACAGTCTGCTGCCTTAGTTTCTATGATGGCAATCTGCATATACTCCAGAATGTTATGAAGAGTGATCAGATGAATTGTAATTAATTGCAAAGTCCCTCTTTGCCATGCAAATGAACTGAATCCCCCCAAAACATTTCCACTGCATTTCAGCCCTGCCACAAAAGGACCAGCTGACATCATGTCAGTGATTCTCTCGTTAACACAGGTGTGAGTGTTGACGAGGACAAGGCTGGAGATCACTCTGTCATGCTGGTTGAGTTCGAATAACAGACTGGAAGCTTCATAAGGAGGGTGGTGCTTGGAATCATTGTTCTTCCTCTGTCAACCATGGTTACCTGCAAGGAAACACGTGCCATCATCATTGCTTTGCACAAAAAGGGCTTCACAGGCAAGGATATTGCTGCCAGTAAGATTGCACCTAAATCAACCATTTATCGGATCATCAAGAACTTCAAAGAGAGCGGTTCAATTGTTGTGAAGAAGGCTTCGGGGCGCCCAAGAAAGTCCAGCAAGCGCCAGGATCGTCTCCTAAAGTTGATTCAGCTGTGGGATCGGGGCACCACCAGTACAGAGCTTGCTCAGGAATGGCAGCAGGCAGTTGTGTGTGCATCTGCACGCACAGTCAGGCGAAGACTTTTGGAGGATGGCCTGGTGTCAAGAAGGGCAACATAGAAGCCACTTCTCTCCAGGAAAACATCAGAGACAGACTGATATTCTGCAAAAGGTACAGGGATTGGACTGCTGAGGACTGGGGTAAAGTCATTTTCTCTGAATCCCCTTTCTGATTGTTTGGGGCATCTGGAAAAAAGCTTGTCTGGAAAAGACAAGGTGAGCGCTACCATCAGTCCTGTGTCATGCCAACAGTAAAGCATCCTGAGACCATGTGTGGGGGTTGCTTCTCAGCCAAGGGAGTGGGCTCACTCACAATTCTGCCTAAAAACATAGCCATGAATAAAGAATGGTACCAACACATCCTCTGAGTTTGGTGATGAACAATGCCTTTTCCAGCATGATGGAGCACCTTGCCATAAGGCAAAAGTGATAACAAAGTGGTTCGGGGGAACAAAACATTGATATTTTGGGTCCATGGCCAGGAAATTGCCCAGACCTTAATCCCATTGAGAACTTGTGGTCAATCCTCACTTCATTTTAAGAATGTGAAATGACAGAATAATAGTAGGGAGAATGATTTATTTCAGCTTTTATTTCTTTCTTCACATTCCCAGTGGGTCAGAAGTTTACATACACTCAATTAGTATTTGGTAGCATTGCCTTTAAATTGTTTAACTTGGGTTAAACATTTCGGGTAGCCTTCCACAAGCTTCCCACAATAAGTTGGGTGAATTTTGTCCCATTCCTACTGACAGAGCTGCTGTTACTGAGTCAGGTTTGTAGGCCTCCTTGCTCATACACGCTGTTTCAGTTTTGCCCACAAATTGTCTATAGGATTGAGGTCAAGGCTTTGTGATGGCCACTCCAAACCTTGACTTTGTTGTCCTTTAAGCCATTTTGCCACAACTTTGAAAGTATGCTTGGGGTCATTGTCCATTTGGAAGACCCATTTGCGAACAAGCTTTAACTTCCTGACTGATGTCTTGAGATGTTGCTTCAATATATCCACATAATTTTCCTGCCTCGTGATGCCATCTATTTTGTGAAGTGCACCAGTCCCTCCTGCAGCAAAGCACCCCCACAACATGATGCTGCCACCTCTGTACTTCAAGGTTGGGATGGTGTTCTTCGGCTTGCAAACCTCCCCTTTTGTCCTCCAAACATAACAATGGTCATTATGGCCAAACAGTTATATTTTTGTTTCATCAGACCAGAGGACATTTCTCCAAAAAGTACAATCTTTGTCCCCATGTGCAGTTGCAAACCGTAGTCTGGCTTTTTTATGGCGGTTTTGGAGCAGTGGCTTCTTCCTTGCTGAGCGGCCTTTCAGGTTATGTCGATATACGACTCGTTTTACTGTGGATATAGATACTTTTGTACCTGTTTCCTCCAGCATCTTCACAAGGTCCTTTGCTGTTGTTCTGGGATTGATTTGCACTTTTCGCATCAACGTAGGTCATCTCTAGGAGACAGAACGCGTCTCCTTCCTGAGCAGTATGACGGCTACGTGGTTCCATGGTGTTTATACTTGCATACTACTGTTTGTACAGATGAACGTGGTACCTTCAGGCATTTGGAAATTGCTCCCAAGGATGAACCAGACTTGTGGAGGTCCACAATTTTCTTTCTGAGTTCTTGGCTGATTTCTTTTGATTTTTCCATGATGTCAAGCAAGAGGCACTGAGTTTGAAGGTAGGCCTTGAAATACATCCACAAGTACACCTCTAATTTACTCAAATTATGTCAATTATCCTATCAGAAGCTTCTAAAGCCATGACATAATTTTCTGGAATTTTCCAAGCTGTTTAAAGGCACAGTCAACTTAGTGTATGTAACTTCTGACCCACTGGAATTGTGATACAGTGAATGATAAGTTAAATAATCTGTCTGTAAACAATTGTTGGATAAATGGCTTGTGTCATGCACAAAGTAGATGTCCTAACCAACTTGTCAAAACTATAGTTTGTGAACAAGACATTTGTGGAGTGGTTGAAAAACAAGTTTTAATGACTCCAACCAAAGTGTATGTAAACTTCCGACGTATGTGACAGTTGATTCTCGGCCCTCACTAGCATGAAAACTAATTACAGGCACAGACTGTGTGTGGGAAATGATTTAAGATTGAGACTCTCTCCAATACAACATTGCAGAGTTATGTGCATCCTTTCAAGCACACCCTTTTCATTAACCTGTGGTGAGTTATTCACAATTTTCGATGAGCAAATTTATTTATTTATTTGTTATTTTACCAGGTAAGTTGACTGAGAACACGTTCTCATTTGCAGCAACGACCTGGAGAATAGTTACAGAGGAGATGGATGAATGAGCCAATTGTAAACTGGGGATTATTAGATGACCGTGATGGTTTGAGGGCCAGAATGGGAATTTAGCCAGGACCGGGGTTAACATCCCTACTCTTACGATAAGTGCCATGGGATCTTTAATGACCTCAAAGAGTCAGGACACCCATTTAACGTCCCATCCGAAAGACGGCACCCTACACATGGTAGTGTCCCCAATCACTGCCCTGGGGCATTGGGATATTTTTTTAGACCAGAGGAAAGAGTGCCTCCTACTGGCCCTCCAATACTACTTCCAGCAGCATCTGGTCTCCCATCCAGGAACTGACCAGTACCAACCCTGCTTAGCTTCAGAAGCAAGCCAGCAGTGGTATGCAGGGTGGTATGCTGCTGGCAATACAGTTTTATATGTAAGATGGCTAAATAAAGAGCAAAATTATTGATTATTATTATATTATTATTTGTGCCCTGGTCCTATAAGAGCTCTTTGTCACTTCCCACGAGCCGGGTTTTGACAAAAAGTCACACTCATTCTTATGTTTAATAAATGTATTGTATAGTGTGTGTGTGGCAGGCTTACAATGATGGCAAAAAACAAATTTGAGAGTGCGCTGACCATAGTGCTGGAGGTACACAGCTGGAGGTTGAATGTTTGAAAGGGTACAGGACTATAAAAAGTTTGGGAACCACTGGTCTAGAAGACTCCATTCACATTTGGATTGTTGGATTATCCAAATAGAAATCCTCACAAGCCTCGATTATTACTGGTGCTGGGCTGCAGGCAAGCCTCCTCCTCGACCTATTGTCTCCCTGCTGCTGTGCAAGCATGTTATGATGTGGCCTCTCTTGTCCACTGAGTAGATTCCAATGACATTTAGTACCTAAGCCTGGCTAACAATGACCGGGTTCTGCAACATTTTTTGATACATTATGTATTGTCATGTGTAGCCTAATGTTGAATTGGGCTTCATTTCCCCAACAGAGGGAGGTAGTTCAGCTGATGTTGAATTGGGCTCCATATCCCCAACAGAGGGAGGTAGTTTAGCTTAGGCTAGATGATGTCTCAGAGATGTGTAGTGGTGGTTTATTAGGTACACCCATCTAGTACCGGGCTGGACACCCCTTTGCCTCCAGAACAGTCTGAAGTTTTGGGGGTATGGAAACATTGCTCAATTAGTATCAAGGGACTTAACATGTGCCAGGAAAACAAGCCCCACACCATTACAACACTGCCACCAGCCTGTACTATTGACATCAGACAGAATGGGGCAATAGATTGTTTTCCACTCCTCAATTGTCCAGTGTTGGTGATGGCGTGCCCACTGGAGCCGCTTATTCTTGTTTTTAGCTGATAGGAGTGGAACCTGGTGTGGTCGTCTGCTGCAATAGCCTGTTTGTGGCCCGTCCGTTAGCTTGCACAATTCTTGCCATTCTTCTTCAGCCTCTCATCACTAAGCTGTTTTCGCCCACAGGAATGCCGCTGAGTGGATTTTTGTTTGTCGCACCATTCTCGGTAAAACCTAGACACTGTCGTGCGTGAAAAGCCCTGGAGGCTGGATGTTCTGAGATACTGGAACAGGTGCACCTGACACCGACAATCATACTACGCTCAAAGTCGCTTAGGTCACTAGTTTTGCCCATTCTAACATTCAATCGAACAGTAACTGAATGCCTCGATGCCTGTCTGCCTGCTTTATATAGCAAGCCACTGCCTCGTGACTCACTGTCTGTAGGAGCGAACCATTTTCGTGAATGGGGTGGTGTACCTAATAATCTGTGTCTAGCTCTGAGAGGCAGCTAGAGCAGTGAGAGGCAAAGCATAGCCCACCACCTCCCCATAGACCTTCAGTCAGTCTCCTCTCCTCCAGCACAGTGACCACACATTCCAGGCAGGTTTTCTCTCCCTCCCACCTACAATTTCTCCATCTCTGTTTTTCCACCTTTTTCCTCCACATACACAATCTCCACCTGTTTTTTTTTACATCAATACTCTTCTCTCTACACACCTCTCTCTCTCTCTCCACACCTCTCTCTACACCTCTCTCTCTCTCTCTCTCTCTCAATGTCTCCCCTGTTCCGTTCCTTTAGCGATGTCAGACCAGCTGTTGATGTCCCATCTCTCTGCCTGTCTGCCTCCTTCCATCCTAACAAGGTTTCTGGGGGGGGGGGGGGGGGGGGGTAGGCTCAACCCCTCCCCTTGCAGATATGGGGAGGATGGAGGGGAACGAGGTAGGGGAGAGGGAGCTATGCTGTACACTGTGGCCTTAGGGGGGCATCTCTCATCTGTCAGAGCAGGCAGCCTCGCCACACGCTGAGAAGGCCAATGCTGTGCACACAAATAATGTTTGGGGTAATCAAGCAGCAATCAGCAGCGAGCTATTTGAACAGAGATGGAGACAGACATTTCGATGTCATGTTGTGGTAGGGTTAGGATGTGATGTCTGGTGGCACATAGCAATATGACAGACAGAGGAGGACATTTAGATGGATGAAGATGCTGATATAGATTGAATCAGAAGGCTGGGTTGTCTAACATGGGAAGGATAGAGTTAGCTGTACATCACCACAGTGGTCATGAATGAGCAGAACTACACTGGTTGTGTGTGTAGTAATTGCCCTTAGCATGCATATCTGCAACCGACACTGCTCTTGTTTAGTTCCCAAATGGCACCCTATTCCCTATTCTGTGCACTACTTTTGACCACAACCATATGAGCCCTTGTCAACAGTAGTGCATCATTTGTGATGCAGACTAGGACTGCAGTGTTACACCCATGAGCCCAGATGCTTTGTAACAAAGGGTCCTAAAAGTTGTGGTAAAGAAGATTGATATTTTCTTCTCCTTGAAGAGGTGAATCTGTGTGTGTGTGAGAGAGAGAGAGACTACCTTTACCTTGTATAGGTGTGTGTTTCTTTGTTGTGTGTGTAGCATCAGCTGTGTCTTCCAGATTGTGTGTGCGTGTGCGCGCGTGTGTGTGTGGTTGGTTATGCTGCCTGACACTGACAGAATCTGCTGGTTACAGAACACCAGTCACGTCTCAGGTCATGATGTTTCTCCTGAGTTCACCTCATCTGCCTAACAAAGGATGTGTCCCAAACAGAGGCGTCATTTCAGCTGAACTTAGGGTATGGCCAAATGACAGGGTTTGAGGTGAGTGAAGCTACAGCAGCTGTGTGATTAGAAAGTTGAAGCTCATTTACTGCATTTCCATACAATTTAAAAACTCTAAAATGTTATTTGGAGAACAGCAAAAAGCTGCCATTATCACCTGACTGCTGTACCTTCATTTACCTCTAACGCATGTGTGTCATACTATTACTGTACAGCAGAAAATCACTAATGGAATTAATGAATGTACTATAGTTATGCGAATATTCAATGGTTTATTTTACTTTGGGAGTCTAGGACAAATGTAATGAAAACTCTGACACGTTGTATAAACAACAGTCTGATTGCATTGTACCATCACGTTAGCTCGAGCTTTTTGTCAAGACTGTGTGTTAAGCTGTTGTGTGGGTCTGTGTCTATCTGTGTGTGTGTATGAAACAGTAAAGCACATAAAACCATTGTATCCACGATGCCTCCCTCTCAAAATGCCAACATCATGCAGCAATAAACAGAACCTCGTTGAAGCGTAAGGAAGGATCTCTCTGGAGAGACACACACACACACCGTGATGCATTGACATGGTGTGGCAGTAGAGAGTCTCTCTGCTAGGAACAACTAACAGGTCTCTGGGGGGAGGAAAGAGAGAGAGAGACACTGCCTCACTGAGCACGATTCCTATGCCTTTACACTGAAAGAACCAGAAGTGCCATAAAGGCCCATATTCGTATAGAATCTCAGAGTAGGAGTGCTGATCTTGGATCAGTTTCGCCTTTTATATTATAATGAATATGATTACATAGACAGGACAGACCTGATTCTAGATCAGCAATCCTACTGTGAGGCACTTTATGAATACAGGCCCAGTACTCCATCTTGTTAGAACACTGAGGTTGGATGAGGAACAATGTACAGGGAATGAACTAAGCAAGACATATGCCATATACAACTATTCATCAGGATTGATAAGTCGTTGGTTATGTGGTTGATTTAATGCAAATTAATTTCTGATCATTTTCTGAACTCTAAGATTACAAAGCAAAGACTTGTTTTCTCTCTCTCTTTTATTGTCATTTTTACTGAAAGAGAGGGATTAAGTCTGAATGGGAATGATAATGTGCATCTTCATAAATGGGTTGTGTTCATTAGGGCAGAAATGTTTCAAAAATGTTTTGCAATAGAAAACAAAACAGACCCTTTCTGATTGGACAAGACCAGGTAGTTCCTCCCTGATTCAGTGAGTCTTCTTTCATTTGTGTCTAATGAACAGGACCCTGAACTCTGTCAGGTTCACCTCTGTCAAGGTGCTTCGTATTAAATGGGATGAATATTCAAACCTATATATCATTATGCAGCCCTCCCTCTGCCTGCCTGCCTGTCTTGGAGGAGGCCAATCAAATTAGACCCAGACCTGAGGGAAATGCTGAGATGGCAAAGCCCTCACGGAGAGGTGTAAATTTGTCCTTATGACGGTGGTCTCTCCCCCTTCCTCCTGGACATAAATCTTCTCTTCAGGAAACAAACAGGAGACATTGGTGTCTCGTATGTATCCTCCCATCATACATGGGATACCATAGGCAGCGTTCCTCCAGGGAGGAGAGAGAATGGGATTCAACAGTCATTTAGGTTTTATCCCAAGTTTCTTTCCCCTGAAGGCTGAAAGGTAGAGGAGAGGGGTTTAATACTTCCACTAGGATATGAAAAAAGGCCTTAGGGAAGTCACTTTATTATCTCTTTGGCTGTCTCTCTCCCCCTGTAGACTGGTTGGTGGGTAGGGTGTTAGGTGAGAAGGGAAAGGGTCATTCACCATGATTAGTGACAGGCTTCTGAGTGTCCCCAGGGAGAGCCAGGGAGGCTGTGTCATCCCCCAGCCCCCAGACACACTCTAATCCCCTCTGCTTTATAGGGGTCATCTGGCCTCTGAGGAGAACAAGGATGAACAATAATATGTACGGCGAGACGAACAACATAAATTACAGAGCTTGATGTGGGAAGAGTTCAGGGACACTGTAATAAAACGCTTTGCAGCAAATTATGAAAATCTGTGTTCTTATTGGACAAGTTCAGGTTGTACTTTCCATTTTTTTTTTTTTATGCCCAAATGAACATGACCCGGATGGATGGTGTCTACTAAATAGAAGGGGGTAGGGGAAAGTATAGCCAAACATACTGGCTGTAGCTCTCAATGGCTCCGTTGGTAAAGCTTGGGTTTTGGGTTCAATTCCCCGGGCCAGCCATACGTAAAGTGTATGCACGCATGAATAAGTCGCTTTGGATAAACGTTTGTGCTAAATGGAATATATAAGGCATGAAAACGGCAAAAGGCTACATAATGCTGCTACAGTGGTAACAGTTGAGACGTTCACTGCTCCAGATAACTACCCAGTCCTACTCTCTCTGAAAACATGACAGTGCAGTTATTATCTGGCTACTTCCCCCCACCCTGTCTTTTGTTTGTTTTCCAAGGTCATTGTTATGCCAAGTTTTACACAGAGTGCTGTGATTACCGTGGCAGAACATCTTTGCATCGCAGAAGATAAATCTGGATTAAAGAGTGTAATCAACTGGAAAATAATGGATTTTTTTGGTTGGGGGTTTGGTGATGCCACGCGGTTTATTGAATCTGAAATTATAAATGGGTTAATTCCTTTAATTCTTCTTTGTAGCACTTACTCACAGCGAGCGTGGATGCCCAAATTGTGGGCTGTTTCCACTCCTTACTCTTTGAGCTACTGTTAGTTTTTTGAGACTATTATCCAAAAAACAACAGTTAAAGCCTTTGTTTGGAGGTTTTGGGGTCCTGTTGTGCTGTCTTCTCTTCACTTCCCTTCATGTTTTATTTCTCGCCTCTGGCGAGGGCTCAGTCTTCATCTGACTAGATATCACTAAGCTTTTCAGGTCAGAGTCCTGCACTATAATCACCTCTATTCACGCACAAAACACACACACACCGACAGACAGACAGACAGACAGACAGACAGACAGACAGGCAGACAGACAGACAGACAGGCAGGCAGGCAGGCAGGCAGGCAGGCAGGCAGGCAGGCAGGCGGGCGGGCGGGCGGGCGGGCGGGCGGGCGGGCGGGCAGGCAGGCAGGCAGGCAGGCAGGCAGGCAGGCAGGCAGGCAGGCAGGCAGGCAGGCAGGCAGGCAGGCAGGCAGGCAGGCAGGCCCAGAAAGAAAGGCAGGCAGGCAGGCCCAGAAAGAAAGGCAGGCAGGCAGGCCCAGAAAGAAAGGCAGGCAGGCAGGCCCAGAAAGAAAGGCAGGCAGGCAGGCCCAGAAAGAAAGGCAGGCAGGCAGGCCCAGAAAGAAAGACAGGCAGGCAGGCCCAGAAAGAAAGACAGGCAGGCAGGCCCAGAAAGAAAGGCAGGCAGGCAGGCAGGCAGGCCCAGAAAGAAAGGCAGGCAGGCAGGCAGGCAGGCCCAGAAAGAAAGGCAGGCAGGCAGGCAGGCAGGCCCAGAAAGAAAGACAGGCAGGCAGGCAGGCAGGCCCAGAAAGAAAGGCAGGCAGGCAGGCAGGCAGGCCCAGAAAGAAAGGCAGGCAGGCAGGCAGGCAGGCCCAGAAAGAAAGGCAGGCAGGCAGGCAGGCAGGCCCAGAAAGAAAGGCAGGCAGGCAGGCAGGCAGGCCCAGAAAGAAAGGCAGGCAGGCAGGCAGGCAGGCCCAGAAAGAAAGGCAGGCAGGCAGGCAGGCAGGCCCAGAAAGAAAGGCAGGCAGGCAGGCAGGCAGGCCCAGAAAGAAAGGCAGGCAGGCAGGCAGGCAGGCCCAGAAAGAAAGACAGACAGGCAGGCAGGCAGGCAGGCAGACAGACCCAGAAAGAAAGACAGACAGACAGACCCAGAAAGAAAGACAGACAGACAGACCCAGAAAGAAAGACAGACAGACAGACCCAGAAAGAAAGACAGACAGACAGACCCAGAAAGAAAGACAGACAGACAGACAGACACACACACCCAGAAAGACAGACAGACAGACACACACACCCAGAAAGAAAGACAGACACACACGCCCAGAAAGACAGACAGACAGACAGACACACACACCCAGAAAGAAAGACAGACAGACAGACACACACACCCAGAAAGACAGACAGACAGACAGACACACACACCCAGAAAGAAAGACAGACAGACAGACACACACACCCAGAAAGACAGACAGACAGACAGACACACACACCCAGAAAGACAGACAGACAGACACACACACCCAGAAAGAAAGACAGACAGACAGACACACACACCCAGAAAGACAGACAGACACACACACCCAGAAAGAAAGACAGACAGACAGACACACACACCCAGAAAGACAGACAGACACACACACCCAGAAAGAAAGACAGACACACACACCCAGAAAGACAGACAGACACACACACCCAGAAAGAAAGACAGACACACACACCCAGAAAGACAGACAGACACACACACCCAGAAAGAAAGACAGACACACACACCCAGAAAGACAGACAGACAGACACACCCAGAAAGAAAGACAGACAGACAGACACACACACCCAGAAAGAAAGACAGACAGACAGACACACCCAGAAAGAAAGACAGACACACACACCCAGAAAGACAGACAGACACACACACCCAGAAAGAAAGACAGACACACACACCCAGAAAGAAAGACAGACACACACACCCAGAAAGAAAGACAGACACACACACCCAGAAAGAAAGACAGACACACACACCCAGAAAGAAAGACAGACACACACACCCAGAAAGAAAGACAGACACACACACCCAGAAAGAAAGACAGACAGACACACCCAGAAAGAAAGACAGACAGACAGACCCAGAAAGAAAGACAGACAGACAGACACACACACCCAGAAAGAAAGACAGACAGACAGACACACACACCCAGAAAGAAAGACAGACAGACAGACACACACACCCAGAAAGAAAGACAGACAGACAGACACACACACCCAGAAAGAAAGACAGACAGACAGACACACACACCCAGAAAGAAAGACAGACAGACACACACACACACCCAGAAAGAAAGACAGACAGACACACACACAGAGACACACACTGTAAATCCTTCCCCTGGCTCTCTTCTCTCTCTTTTTCTCCCTCTTTGTGTGGATCATTCTTCATTACTGCAGTGTTGACATGTCGTGGGAAGACTTGTTTGGACTTTATTGATGATCCTGTTAACAGGAGGAGGTGCTAAGACTCTGTTAGGAGAGGAAGAGAGGGTAACATAATTAACCATCAGCCTGTTAGTAGGAGAGAGAGAGGAAGAGAGGGTAACATAATTAACCATCAGCCTGTTAGTAGGAGAGAGAGAGGAAGAGAGGGTAACATAATTAACCATCAGCCTGTTAGTAGGAGAGAGAGAGAGGAAGAGAGGGTAACAGAATTAACCAGCAGCCTGTTAGAGAGAGAGAATGAGAGTGTAGCTGAATTAACCACCAGCCTGTTAGTAGGAGAGCGAGGAAGAGAGGGTAACATAATTAACCATCAGCCTGTTAGAGAGAGAGAATGAGAGGGTAACATACAGTAATGAACCATTAGCCTGTTAGTAGGAGAGAGAGAGGAAGAGAAGGTAACATATTTAACTATCAGCCTGTTAAAGAGAGATTTAGAGGGTAGCTGAATTAACCATCAGCCTGTTAGAGAGAGCACCTACAACACCCTCTTCATTCACTAAGGAAGGAACCCACCCCACCCATCTAAATATACATACTTGTCCCCTCTATCACTTCAATCTATACAGTTATAGTATGTTTCTAATGTGATAAATCACCAAAATGAAATCAAAGTTTATTGGTGACATACACAGATCTGCAGATGTTATTGAAGGTGCAGTGAAATGTTTGTGTCTAGCACCAGTGTAGTAATAATACCTAGCAATCACATAATCCCAAAATAAATCAATTAATCCATGTCAGAGTGCAGAATGTAAATATACTGTATATACACTGACTACACAAAACATTAAGGACAC
This sequence comes from Oncorhynchus mykiss, assembly GCF_057628025.1. Lineage (NCBI taxonomy): Eukaryota > Metazoa > Chordata > Actinopteri > Salmoniformes > Salmonidae > Oncorhynchus > Oncorhynchus mykiss. Next base: position 17,211,019 of record NC_143051.1, on the reverse strand, counting down.
CTGCTCTTTCCTTGACATAGACTGATCAGGTGAATTGAGGTGAAAGCTATGATCCCTTATTGATGTCACTTATTAAATCCACTTCAATCAGTGTAGATGAAGGGGAGGAGACTGGTTAAAGAAGGATTTTTAAGTCTTGAGACATTTGCCCACTGAAGTCGGTTACGACGCCAAACTGCAGTCAGGTCAAAACCCTGGTGAGGACAACGAGCACGCAGATGCGTTTCGCTAAGACAGTTTCTGTCAGTTTGTGCAGATATTCTTCGGTTGTGCAAACCCAGTTTCATCAGCATCCGAGTGGCTGGTCTCAGACAATCCCGCAGGTAATGAAGCCGGATGTGGAGGTCCTGTGCTGCCGTGGTTACACGTGGTCTCCGGTTGTGAGGCCGGTTGGACATACTGCCAAATTCTCTAAAACAATGTTGGAGGCAGGCCCCCTGAACCTGAGACATCTGTGGCATTGTGTTGTGTGTCAAAACTGCACATTTTAGAGTGGTCTTTTATTGTCCCCAGCACAAGGTGCACCTGTGTAATGATTACGCTGTTTAATCCGCTTCTTGATATGCCACACCTGTCAGGTGGCCTTGGCAAAGGGAGAAATGTTCACTGACATGGATGTGAACCATTTTTTTGAGAAATTAGCTTTTTGTGAGTATGGAAATCCCAGAGATGTGTTATTTTTATTTCAGCTGATGAAGCAATGCCAATATTTTTGGGACCAATGCTTTACATTTTGCGTTTATATGTTTGTTCAGTATATTTACAGTCGTGGCCAAAAATATTGGCACCCTTGTACTTTTTTCAAGTAACTCACAATTTTCCATAAAAATAAGTACAAATTGACCAAAGTATTTTGCCTCCACAATTCTTTATTTCACTGTTAATATTATTATTATTATTATTATTATTATTGTTTTTGTTTCAGAAAATTAACAGAGATGGCATTGACAAAATGATTGTCATCCGAGACTTAATATTTGGTAGCACAGCCTTTGGTCAAAGTAACTGCAAAGCTTCCTGCACCTCTGTACTGGCAGTTTGGCCCCTCCTCTTGGTCAAACTGCTCCAGTTCTCCCAGATTAGAAGGGTGCCTTCTCCTAACTGCTGTTTTCAGATCTCTCCACATGTTTTCAATGGGATTTAGATCTGGACTCATTGGTGGCCACTTCAGAACAGTCCAGTGTTTTGTCTTGAACCATTCCTGGGTGCTTTTTGAAGTGTGTTTGAGGTCATTGTCCTGCTGACACTGGGTCCGACATTATGCTCCAAAATGCCTTGGTATTCTCCTGGTTTCATGATGCCATGCACACGTTCAAGGCATCCAGTGCCAGAGGCAGAAAAGCAACCCCAAAACATCACTGAACATCCTCAACTTTTGACTGTAGGGAAGGTGTTCTTTTATTTGAAGGCTTCCCTACCTTAGTCACAACACAACTGATTGGCTCAAACACATTAAGAAGGAAAGAAATTCCACAAATGAACTTTTAACAAGGCACACCTGTTAATTGAAATGCATTCCAGTTGACTATCTCATGAAGCTGGTTGAGAAAATGCCAAGAGTGTGCAAAGCTGTCATGAAGGCAAAGGGTGGCAACTTTGAAAAATCTCAAATATATTCTGATTGGTTTAACACTTTTTTGGTTACTACATGATTCCATATTTGTTATTTCATAGTTTTTATGTCTTCACTATTATTCTACAATGTAGAATATAGTAAAAATAAAGAAAAACCCTGGAATGAGTAGGTGTGTCCAAACTTTTGACTGGTACTGTGTGTATATATATGTTTGGACACATTCCAGGGTTGATTCCAGGCTTTTTCTTTATTTTTTGTATTTTCTACATTGTAGAATAATCGTGAAGACATCAGTGCTGCATCAGATGACCTGGCCTCCGCAATCGCCCGACCTGAGATGGTTTGGGATGAGTTGGACCGCAGAGTGAAGGAAAAACAGCGAACAAGTGCTTAGCATATGTGGGAACTCCTTCAGGACTGTTGGAAAAGCATTCCAGGTGAAGCTGGTTGAGAGAATGCCAAGAGTGTGCAAAGTTGTCATCAAGGCAAAGGTTGGCTACTTTGAATAATCTAAAATCTCTATGAGCTTTGCACACGTGGATTGTACAATATTTGCACATTATTCATTTTCAAATTCAAGCTCTGTCAGGTTGGTTCTTGATCATTGTTAGACAGCCATTTTCAAGTCTTGGCATAGATTTTCAAGACGATATAAGTCTAAACTTCAACTAGGCCACTCAAACATTACATTTCGTCTTGGTAAGCAACTCCAGTGTATATTTGGTCTTGTGTTTTAGGTTATTGTCCTGCTGAAAGCTGAATTTGTCTCCCAGTGTCTGTTGAAAAGCAGACTGGACAAGGTTTTCCTCTAGGATTTTGCTTAGTTTGCTTAGTTCTTTTCCGTTTATTTTAATTTTAAAAAGTCCTTGCCGATGACAAGCATACCCATAACATGCTGCAGCCACCACCATGCTTGAAAATATGGTACTCAGTGATGTGTTGTTTTGATTTGCCCCTAACATAATGCTTTGTGGTCAGGACATAAAGTTAATTTTTTTGCAGTTTTTACTTTAGTGCGTTATTGCAAACAGGATGCATGTTTTGGAATATTTTTATTCTGTACAGGATTGCCATAACAAAGAGGTTGAATAATTATTGACTCAAGACATTTCAGCTTTTCATTTATTTATTTATTTATTTTTACCACTGTTTTTCCCCAATTTCGTGGTATCCAATTTGAAGTTACAGTCTTGTCTCATCGCTGCAACTCCGGAGCTCTCTGTGCGTCTTCCAAAACACAACCCAGCAAAGCCGCACTGCTTCTTGACACTACGCCCGCTTAACCTGGAAGCCAGCCGCACCAATGTGTTGGAGGAAACACGGTGCACCTGGCGACCGTGTCAGCGTGCACTGCACCCGGCCTGCCACAGGAGTCGTTAGTGTGTGATGGGACAAGGATATCCCTGCCGGCCAAACCCTCCCCTTAGCCGGACTACGCTGGGCCAATTGTGCGCCACCCCATGGGTCTCCCGGTTGCGGCCTGCTGCGACAGAGCCTGGACTCAAACCCAGAATCTCCAGTGGCACAGCGTGCACTGCGATACAGTCCCTTAGAACACTGTGCCACTGGGGAGACCCAGGTTTTCATTTTTTATGAATTTGTAAAATGTTCTAAAAATAAAATTCCACTTTGACATTATGGGTTATTGTGTGTAGGCCAATGACGCAAAATCCCACTTTTAATCAATTTTAAATTCAGGCTGTAATACAAATAAATGTGGAAAAAGTCAAGGAGTGTGAATACTTTCTGAAAACACTGTAGATACTCAGCTTTTAGAGACTCCCTAATACTGTTCCTGCCTCACACTTGGTGATTGAATAGAGACTCAAGCCCCCATGTGTAAACTCATCAAAAAGAAACGTCCTCTCACTGTTAACGGCATTTATTTTCAGCAAACTTAACATGTGTAAATATTTGTGTGAACATAACAAGATTCAACAACTGAGACATAAACTGAACAAGTTCCACAGACATGTGACTAACAGAAATGGAATAACGTGTCCCTGAACAAAGGGGGGGGTCAAAATCAAAAGTAACAGTCAGTATCTGGTGTGGCCACCAGCTACATTAAGTACTGCAGTGCATCTCCTCCTCAAGTACTGCACCAGATTTGCCAGTTCTTCCTGTGAGATGTTACCCCACTCTTCCACCAAGGCACCTGCATGTTCCCGAAGCATTTCTGTGGGGAATTGCCCTAGCCCTCACCCTCCGATCCAACAGGTCCCAGACGTGCTCAATGGGACTGTAACGCTCATTCCTTTGATGATAAACGCGAATCCGTGACTGGTCAGTGAAGAGCACTTTTTGCCAGTCCTGTCTGGTCCAGCGACGGTGAGTTTGTGCCCATAGGCGATGTTGTTGCCGGTGATGTCTGGTAAGGATCTGCCTTTACAACAGACCTGCAAGCCCTCAGTCCAGCTTCTCTCAACCTATTTGCGGACAGTCTGAGGACTGATGGAGGGATTGTGCATTCCTGGTGTAACTCGGGCAGTTGTTGTTGCCATCCTATACCTAGGCCTATAAACCTGACTCAGTTACACCAGCTCTGTCAGGAGGAAGGCTACTTGAAATATTTGACCCAAGTTAAACAACAGTCCAATGACTTTAGGGTGGTAGCCAGCTAGTACCCGTGACCAAAGTTCAAGGCAGGGTACTCGGTGGAGGCAGGCTAGTGGTGTTTATTTAACATTCTGATGGCCTGGAGTTTGATAAACAGCTTCTGTCTTTTAGTCCCAGCTTTGATGCACCTATACTGTCTCCTCTTTTTAGTGGGGTGAAGTGACCATGGCTGAGGTTATTGATGTTCTTTTTGGCTTCCTGTGACACCGGGTGCTGTAGTTGTCCTGAAGGGCAGGCAGTGTGCTCCCGATAATGAGTCGGGTAGACCTCACCACCCTCTGGAGATCCCTGAGGATGCGGGCGGTGCAGTTGCCGTACCAGTCGGTGATACAGCCCGACAGGATGCTCTCAATAGTGCATCTGTAGAAGTTTGTGAGGGTTTTAGGGGCCAAGACTAATTTCTTCAGCCTCCTGATGTTGTTGCGACTTCTTCACCACACTGTCTGTGTGAAGGGACCATTTCAGGTCGTCAGTGATGTGCACGCCGAGGACTTTTGTAAACTCTCCACTGCGGCCCCGTCGATGTGGATGGGGGCATGCTCTCGCTACTAGCTCCTGTAGTCCATGATCAGCTCCTTCGTTTAGTTGAGGAAGAAGTTATTTTCCTTCACAGTCATGGGTGAACAGGGAGTACATGAGGGGGCTGAGCACGTACCCCTGTGGGGCCCCGGTGTTGAGGATCAGCGTGGCGGAGGTGGTGTTGCCTACCTTCACCATTTGGGGTCATCCCATCAGGAAGTCCAGGACTTGTGCACGGAGGGCTTTAGACTCAGGGCCTTGAGCTTAGTGATGTGCTTGGAGTGCACTATGGTGTTAAACACTGAGCTGTAGCTGACGACCAGCATTCTTACAAAGGTATTTCTCTTGTCCAGGTTGGATAGGGCGGTGTGGAGTTTAATGGAGATTGCGTTGTCCATGAATCTGTTGGGGCAGTATGTGAATTGTAGTGGGTCTAGGGTGTTGGGTAAGGTGGAGGTTATATGGTCCTTAACTAGCCTCTCAAAGCACTTCATGATGACAGAAGTGAGTGCTACGGGGCGATAGTCATTTAGTTCAGTTACCTTCGCTTTCTTGTACAGAAACAATGGTGAACATCTTGAAGCAAGTGGGTACAACAGACTGGTATATGGGGAGATTGAATATGTCCGTAAACACTCCAGCCAGCTGGTCTGCACATGCTCTGAGGACGTGACTTGGATTCCGTCTGGGCCGGCAACCTCATTAGGGTTAACACGCTTAAATGACGTGCTCACGTCAGCCACAGAGAATGAGAACAGTCCTATTGAGCTGAGGGGGTCTGTGTTGGCAGCACTTTTTCCTCGAAGCGGAGGAGGTGTTTAGCTCATCCGGAAGCGAGGGATCGGTGTCTGCGACATGGGTCACAGAGGAGTTTATTCTACAGTCATAACAGCATGTTACACTTTCCATTCAGTAGAACATGTTATTGGTGTGATCTGTGGTCATCTAGATATCAATGATGCAATTGTCTCCTGTTAAATTCCTGTTTAATAAATGTGCATGTTTAGTGTACCTGGCTCGCTCGAAGATTTGAGCTCTAATTGTGTGAGCGCTGATCGCACTGCTCCTACAGTCAGAGCAAACAGCGGCTGCCATCCCTATGTAGTGAACTACTTTTGACCAGGGCCCATTGGGCTCTGTTCAAAAGTAGTGCACTATATATGGAATATGGTGCCTTTTGGGACACTGACGAGGCCTTTGGAGCGTGACAGCAGCCTGTGTCGTCCCAGACTGACAGGTTCTTTGATATGCTGATCATTTGCTTGTTCGTTTGGCTTTCTGCCGCAGGCATTCACTTCCTCCCCTTCTCACATCGTGTCTCTCCCGCTCCGCTCCTGCTATTCTCCTGAGCTCTGCAAACATCCTGTAGAGCAGATACGTTTTGAGGTGGGATGTTTGCCTGAGAGCTCCAAAAAGTGATCTGAAAATGTCCACTGAGACATCTTTGATATATATTCTAATAGCTGTGTGCAAGTAATACAAATATTCCATCCAAAGTGCCTTCATAAAATGGCATCTTTCCATCACATCATGGGACGGTTTCCTAAACAGAGATTCATCCTAGTCCAAAAAATCTATTTTAATTAAGAACCTCCATTGAGAATGCTTTCTAAACCAGGTCTAAAATAAATCTGTATCTGGGAAACCAGCCCCATATGTGTAACCTAGATTTCCTTCTCTCTCTACCTCCTATCCAGACATCCAAGGTCTTTCCACCTCTCCACTCCTCTAAATCCCCCTCTTTCTTCTCCTCCCAGGTGATGCAGGTGGTAAGAGAGCAGATCATGCGAGCGCTGACACAGAAGCCTAATTCCCTGGACCAGTTGAAGAGTCGCCTGCAGAACCTGAGTTACACTGAGATCCTGAAGATACGCCAGTCTGAGAGGATGAACCAAGAAGACTTCCAGTCCCGCCCCATCCTGTGAGTCTACTGTGTGTGTGTGTGTGTGCGTGTGTGAGAGAGGATGGGAAAGGGGGATACCTCGTCAATTGTACAACTGAATACATCCCGAGTGGCGCATCGGTCTAAGGCACTTCATCCCAGTGCTAGAGGCATCACTACAGACCCTGGTTCGATTCCAGGCTGTATCACAACCAGCCGTGATTGGGAGTCCCAAAGGGCGGCTCACAATTGGCCCAGCGTCATCCGGGGTAGGCCGTCATTGTAAATAAGAATTTGTTCTTAACTGACTTGCCTAGTTCAATAAAGGTTAAATAAATACTGAAACGTGTCTTCCGCATTTAACCCAACCCTTCTGAATCAGAGAGGTGTGGGGGGGCTGCCTTAATCAACGTCATCGGCTCCCGGTGAACAGTGGGTTAACTGCCTTTCTCAGAGGCAGAGCAACAGGTTTTTACCTTGTCAGCTCGGGGATTCGATCCTACCCGCCAGGCTACCGTGCGTGATGGTCCTCTCAATTGGAAAAGATGGAACTGCTTGAGAAGGACACAGCAGTCAGTGATATCACTGTCTAGATGTCCCCAATCCTTCATTAAAAGAAGACAAAAACATTGAGGCAGAAAGGAAATAGCTGCTAATATTCATGACATGGATGTCCTCATGCCCCATCCTTTACCCAGTCCAAAAACAAACGAAAACAAAGGGAACAAGAGACAATATGACTGTGGAAGAAAGGAAACACGTTAGTTAATACTAATTTAATAAAACGTCCCTCCACCCTCTCTCATTTCCATCCTTTATCCATTTGTTCATATAATGTTGGCTATTGGCACAGCACACCTGCGTTCGGTTCCCCTCAGGATTGAAAATCTGCATTAAAATCGAATTTGTCTACAAATGGTGTTCTGAGTGAATCCTCCATTACGGTCTTATTGACGAGAGAGAGTGTATGTTCAGTTCTATTAAAGCACTCATTAACTGCTAATGGATAAAGTCATAATAATGAAGGACATTGTTTGTCCTGTCACTGTATTTTAAGGAATTTAGCATCTAGCGGCATTGAAAATAATTTCATGCAGCCAGCTTGGTCTCTGAAGAACCGGACAGTGGCATGTATCGAGCTGATATTGATCATGTGAAAGGGTAATTGTTATTGGAGAAATGAGGGAGGGGAAATGGTTTTAGCTTTTAGACGGTAAGCGTCAGATGTTTGGGACGTAGGGTTGTTCAAACCTTAGGATTGCAATGTGCTGGAAAGAAAGACCCGTGTAACATTTACCTTCTGTAAGGGCACTCACTCAAATTAGACCAGCTCATATAAACAGGGTCTTAACAAGAATGAATATTACATTCATTAGTGCAGAGGAAACATTTATGAGAGAAGGTGTTAGGCTGCATCTCATATGGTTTGAAAATAAAAGAGAGCCGCACACTCTAGGAGCTCAGATGCAAGCATTTAATTACCAACGTTTCGACAGCCAAGCTGTCTTCATCAGGGTGTAATGCGTCTCATATGGTTCCAGGTTGGTTCCAGATTTCCTACATAGGGCCCTAGGTCAAAAGTAGTGCACTCAATGTACAGCTTTACCTAATGAAATCTACAATACAGTAACTGTATAGAAGGGGAGAAAAGTAATGTATAATTAATTATTGAGTCCTCCATATAATTTGGTTCAATATTTCACGCTTCAATAATGAAGTACGTTTCCATTTCTATTTGGATTCCACTCCCATCTCAGTGGGTCCTGCCACTCTATACTCTGTGTCCAGGAACATTTGATACAAGCCATCGCAGAGATTTATCTACAGTATGTAGCCTTTGAAAGAGCTCATTTGGGTGCTTTTCAGAGGTGAAGAGTGAATGAGATTGAGCTGCAATGAATCTGATTTATAAAATGGCAGTGCCAAAAGTCTGAGATACAGACAGGCCGACAGACAAAGTCTGAGATACAGACAGGCCGACAGACAAAGTCTGAGATACAGACAGGGCGACAGACAAAGTCTGAGATACAGACAGGGCGACAGACAAAGTCTGAGACACAGACAGGGCAACAGACAAAGTCTGAGACACAGACAGGGCAACAGACAAAGTCTGAGACACAGACAGGGCAACAGACAAAGTCTGAGACACAGACAGGGCGACAGACAAAGTCTGAGACACAGACAGGATGACAGACAAAGATGATTTCACTATGTGGAGTAACTGAATCCTTAGCGTTCCCTCCCACCGACAGATATCAGAGTAGGCTGAAGTTGCCCCTAGATGCTGATCTCGGGTCAGTTTAGCATTTTCCTAACTAGGATTTGGGGAGAGGAAGCTGATCCTCGATCTGTACCTAGGGGAAACTTCAACCTTACATGTATGTCTACTCAACATCCAACTACAGATCAATGTAATGACGTAGTCCACTGACAATCAGAAAGCACAGAGCCAGTGGAAATAATTGCTAGGGAAAGGCACAGAGAGCCTGACCTAATGAGAAAGAAAATCTGATTCGACAGTCCTCTCCACAGCAGCCCTCTGATAGGTTGTTTTTTCCACAGCAGCGTCCTGACTGGCTGGGAAGTCATGGACTATGTGGGCCCGCGTGTTTCCCCAGTCAGAGGAGGTTTTATTTATAATTCATGTTTGCTAGATGTTAGGGGCTGTGTTCAGAGCTTTTATATGCAGAGGAAGAGCATGCAGAGAAACCTACATGCTAGGCTAAATGACAGATCACTGCAGGGGGCTGTGCATCTCGCTCCGGGGGATTGGATATGCGTGCGTGCGTGTGTGTGTGTGTGTGTGTGTGTGCGTGCGTTTTCCTCTTATGTTTTCCCACCTCACCATATGTGGTCCTAGCACTCATAATGCTTTGTGTGTGGACAGAGTCAGTTGTTTATGTTTCCAGTTTGAATAGTGCAGTTCTATTCTAATAGGTCGTCTGGTTAGTGTGCCTAATTCCAGTTTGAATAGTGCAGTTCTATTCTAATAGGTCGTCTGGTTAGTGTGCCTAATTCCAGTTTGAATAGTGCAGTTCTATTCTAATAGGTCGTCTGGTTAGTGTGCCTAATTCCAGTTTGAATAGTGCAGTTCTATTCTAATAGGTTGTCTGGTTAGTGTGCCTAATTCCAGTTTGAATAGTGCAGTTCTATTCTAATAGGTTGTCTGGTTAGTGTGCCTAATTCCAGTTTGAATAGTGCAGTTCTATTCTAATAGGTCGTCTGGTTAGTGTGCCTAATTCCAGTTTGAACAGTGCAGTTCTATTCTAATAGGTTGTCTGGTTAGTGTGCCTAATTCCAGTTTGCCTCAGCCTGTGACTGAGACTGATTTTAGACCTGGGACTGATTTTGACCTGGGACACCAGGTGGGTGACTCCCCTCTAGTCAGGGACTAATTTAGACCTGGGATAGTGGGTGATTCCCCTCTAGTCAGGGACTGATTTAGACCTGGGACACCAGGTGGGTGATTCCCCTCTAGTCAGGGACTGATTTAGACGTGGGACACCAGGTGGGTGATTCCCCTCTAGTCAGGGACTGATTTAGACTTGGGACACCAGGTGGGTGATTCCCCTCTAGTCAGGGACTGATTTAGACCTGGGACACCAGGTGGGTGATTCCCCTCTAGTCAGGGACTGATGTAGACCTGGGACAACAAGTGGGGGATTCCCCTCTAGTCAGGGACTGATTTAGACCTGGGACACCAGGTGGGTGATTCCCCTCTAGTCAGGGACTGATTTAGACCTGGGACAATAGGTGGGTGCAATTAATGATCAGATAGAACAGAAAACCAGCAGGCTCCGGTCCTCATAGGGTAAGAGTTGACTGCCCCTGCCCTAAATAGTGCACTATTTTGACCAGGGAATAGGGTTCCATTTGGGACAAAACCCAGTGTGTGTTGTTCCAGTGAGTCTCTATCTCTCTCTCTTACTGACTGACTGGTCTCTGTTTTCCCTGTTACACTGACTGACTGGTCTCTCTCTTACTGACTGACTGGTCTCTGTGTGACTGACTGACTGGTCTCTCTCTTACTGACTGACTGGTCTCTGTTACTAACTGACTGGTTCATGCGTTACTGACTGACTGGTCCCTGCGTTTCTGACTGACTGGTCTCTGTTACTATCTGACATGTTCCTGCGTTTCTGACTGACTGATTCCTGTGTTACTGACTGACTGGTCTCTGTGCGACTGACTGACTGGTCTCTCTTACTGACTGACTGGTCTCTGTTTTCTCTGTTACACTGACTGACTGGTCTCTGTGTTACTGACTGACTGGTCTCTGTGTGACTGACTGGTCTCTGTGTTACTGACTGGCTGGTCTCTGTGTGACTGACTGACTGGTCTCTGTGTGACTGACTGACTGGTCTCTGTGTGACTGACTGACTGGTATCTTTGTTACTGACTGACTGGTTCCTGCGTTACTGACTGACAGGTTCCTGTTTTCTCTGTGTGACTGACTGACTGGTCTCTCTCTTACTGACTGACCGGTCTCTCTCTTACTGACTGACTGGTCTCTGTTTTCTCTGTTACACTGACTGACTGGCCTCTGTGTGACTGACTGACTGGTCTCTGTTTTCTCTGTGTGACTGACTGACTGGTCTCTGTGTGACTGACTGACTGGTCTCTGTGTGACTGACTGACTGGTCTCTGTTACTGACTGACTGGTCCCTGCATTTCTGACTGACTGATTCCTGCGTTACTGACTGACTGATTCCTGCGTTACTGACTGACTGGTCTCTGTGTTACTGACTGACTGGTTTCAGTGTTACTGACTGACTGGTTTCTGTTTCTGACTGACTGGTTCCTGTGATACTGACTGACTGGTATCTGTGTTACTGACTGACTGGTCCCTGTGTTACTGACTGACTGGTATCTGTGTTACTGACTGACTGGTCCCTGTGTTACTGACTGACTGGTATCTGTGTTACTGACTGACTGGTCCCTGTGTTTCTGACTGATTGGTCCCTGTGTTACTGACTGACTGGTCCCTGTGTTTCTGACTGACTGTTTCCTGTTCTCTCTGTGACTGACTGACTGTTTCTCTGTCTTGTCCGTAGGGAGCTGCGGGAGAAGATCCAGCCAGAGATCATGGAGCTGATCAAACAACAGAGGCTCAACCGTCTGTGTGACGGAACCTGCTTCAGGAAGATCAGCAGCCGCCGGAGGCAAGGTGGGGGTGACACACACACACACACACACACACACACGCACACACACAACTTACTTGGACTGTCAGTAATGGCTCTGTCGCTGTGAATCAAGAAAACACACACATACACACACACAAACATGTGTGTGCCAAACCAAACATTAAGAACGCCTTCCTAATATTGAATTGCGCAATCCATGTCTCAAGACTTAAAAATCCTTCTTTAACCTGTCTCCCCCCTTTCATCCACACTGATTGAAGTGGATGTAACAAGTGACATCAATAAGGGATCATAGCTTTCACCTGGATTCACCTGATCAGTCTATGTCAAGGAAAGAGCAGGTGTCCTTAATGTTTTGTGTAGTCAGTGTTTAACAGTGTCAGGAATTTACTAAGACATCCTACTGCTTCCAAAAGCAGCTAATATCTGAGCTGTGTGGCCCTTACCTTTTTGTCTGGAACGGTTTCTGTCCCCAGCTCTACAGTTCCACTGAGCCTCATTGCTCTGAAGTGCATGAATCGATTTCACTAATGGAGGAACGGCCTAATTAAATTCCCGGCCGGGCTTCTGAAGCTCTTCCCCGGTCATCTCAGAGTTCTGGAATAGACATGAAGTTGGTTATTGTGACTCTTCAGAACCTTTGGACCCAGATAGAACCAGTTCCTTCAGTGCTGCGGATGTATCGGATGTCTGGGGGAAATGTAGGGCGTTTTATCTGTTAGTGACTCCTCTTTTGTCTGGGCGTTTGTTGGCGTCGTGTGTCCCAGGTCCCATGACATTCTACATAGCTTTTATTAACAGTAACATCAAAATCCCTCCTTTCAGTAGAAGCTTAGTTTATGGATGTGTTCCCAAATGGCAACCTATTCCCTATATAGTACACTACTTTTGACCAGCGCCCTATTGGTCCTGGTCAAAAGTAGTGCACTTTACAGGGAATAGAGTTCCATTTGGGACATAGCACATATCTATCTCCCTGTCCTTGATTTAACTGTGGCGGTGGAATGGAAGCCTGTTCATCCTTTCCCTGTGGAGCTGGAGGACATATGAAGCGTTTACACTTCAGAGTGGAGTGTTTGGGGAGCATTGAGCCTAATATCCTTTTTCACACTGACTGACTGGCTGGCGCGTAGGCCTGGACACAGCAGGGAGAAAGGAGAGCACAGCACAGAGGCCTTATCGGTTAGCACCGCTATAATGTGGTGCCTTTCACAGCCGGAGAGGATTAAATCTCCCACCCGAGACCAGACTCCGTCTCTCTCTGTCCTCCTCCGTCTCTCCCTGTCCTCCTCAGTCTCTCTCTGTCCTCCTCCGTCTCTCTCTGTCCTCCTCCGTCTCTCTCTGTCCTCCTCCGTCTCTCTCTGTCCTCCTCCGTCTCTCTCTGTCCTCCTCCGTCTCTCTCTGTCCTCCTCCGTCTCTCTCTGTCCTCCTCCGTCTCTCCCTGTCCTCCTCAGTCTCTCTCTGTCCTCCTCCGTCTCTCTCTGTCCTCCTCCGTCTCTCTCTGTCCTCCTCCGTCTCTCTCTGTCCTCCTCCGTCTCTCTCTGTCCTCCTCCGTCTCTCTCTGTCCTCCTCCGTCTCTCTCTGTCCTCCTCCGTCTCTCTCTGTCCTCCTCCGTCTCTCCCTGTCCTCCTCCGTCTCTCCCTGTCCTCCTCCGTCTCTCCCCTGCACAGACATAAACCGCTTCTGTCTCTCTCGCGCTCTCTCTCATGCACGCACACACATGCACACACAGGTTACGTATTGTTGAGGTGCCCTGGAAGCGCTGTCGTCCCAGCCCAGGGCCTGTGGGCTGTTGGCTGTCTGCCACCACACTGTAGTGAACACAACTGAATAATTAGTATAACTGCAGATCCACACCTCCACCCGGCACTTTCTAAGTGCTTCATTCCTAAAGGACTCCTCTCAAATCATATTTCCACATACAATATACGTATACAAATCGCTAAGTGTGAGGCAGGGATAGTATTAGAGAGTCTCTAAAAGCTGAGTATCTACAGGGCCTTCAGAAAGTATTCACACCCCTTGACTTTTTCCACATTTTGTTGTGTTACAGCCTGAATTTAAAATGGAATAAATTGAGATTTGTGTCACTGAAAAACTCACAGCTGTAATCATTGCCAAAGGTGATTCTAACAATGTATTGACATGGGGGTGTGAATACTTATGTAAATTAGATATTTCTGAAAAAATCTATTTAATCCATTTTGAATTCATTGCTCTAACACAACAAAATGTTTAATACAGTGCCTTGCGAAAGTATTCGGCCCCCTTGAACTTTGCGACCTTTTGCCACATTTCAGGCCACATTTTTGTGAAGAATCAACAACAAGTGGGACACAATCATGAAGTGGAATGACATTTATTGGATATTTCAAACTTTTTTTAACAAATCAAAAACTGAAAAATTGGGCGTGCAAAATTATTCAGCCCCCTTAAGTTAATACTTTGTAGCGCCACCTTTTGCTGCGATTACAGCTGTAAGTCGCTTGGGGTATGTCTCTATCAGTTTTGCACATCGAGAGACTGACATTTTTTCCCATTCCTCCTTGCAAAACAGCTCGAGCTCAGTGAGGTTGGATGGAGAGCATTTGTGAACAGCAGTTTTCAGTTCTTTCCACAGATTCTCGATTGGATTCAGGTCTGGACTTTGACTTGGCCATTCTAACACCTGGATATGTTTATTTTTGAACCATTCCATTGTAGATTTTGCTTTATGTTTTGGATCATTGTCTTGTTGGAAGACAAATCTCCGTCCCAGTCTCAGGTCTTTTGCAGACTCCATCAGGTTTTCTTCCAGAATGGTCCTGTATTTGGCTCCATCCATCTTCCCATCAATTTGAACCATCTTCCCTGTCCCTGCTGAAGAAAAGCAGGCCCAAACCATGATGCTGCCACCACCATGTTTGACAGTGGGGATGGTGTGTTCAGGGTGATGAGCTGTGTTGCTTTTACGCCAAACATAACGTTTTGCATTGTTGCCAAAAAGTTCAATTTTGGTTTCATCTGACCAGAGCACCTTCTTACACATGTTTGGTGTGTCTCCCGGGTGGCTTGTGGCAAACTTTAAACGACACTTTTTATGGATATCTTTAAGAAATGGCTTTCTTCTTGCCACTCTTCCATAAAGGCCAGATTTGTGCAATATACGACTGATTGTTGTCCTATGGACAGAGTCTCCCACCTCAGCTGTAGATCTCTGCAGTTCATCCAGAGTGATCATGGGCCTCTTGGCTGCATCTCTGATCAGTCTTCTCCTTGTATGAGCTGAAAGTTTAGAGGGACGGCCAGGTCATGGTAGATTTGCAGTGGTCTGATACTCCTTCCATTTCAATATTATCGCTTGCACAGTGCTCCTTGGGATGTTTAAAGCTTGGGAAATCTTTTTGTATCCAAATCCAGCTTTAAACTTCTTCACAACAGTATCTCGGACCTGCCTGGTGTGTTCCTTGTTCTTCATGATGCTCTCTGCGCTTTTAACGGACCTCTGAGACTATCACAGTGCAGGCGCATTTTTTCACGGAGACTTGATTACACACAGGTGGATTGTATTTATCATCATTAGTCATTTAGGTCAACATTGGATCATTCAGAGATCCTCACTGAACTTCTGGAGAGAGTTTGCTGCACTGAAAGTAAAGGGGCTGAATAATTTTGCTCGCCCAATTTTTCAGTTTTTGATTTGTTAAAAAAGTTTGAAATATCCAATAAATATCGTTCCACTTCATGATTGTGTCCCACTTGTTGTTGATTCTTCACAACAAATACAGTTTTATATCTTTATGTTTGAAGCCTGAAATGTGGCAAAAGGTTGCAAAGTTCAATGGGGCCGAATACTTTCGCAAGGCACTGTAAGTCAAGGGGTGTGAATACTTTCTGAAGGCCCTGTAGCTGACAAACAGCATCAGTCTGGGGCCCCTGTCTTTCAAGTACAGATCAAATCAAATCAAAATGTATTTGTCACATACACATGGTTAGCAGATGTTAATGCGAGTGTAGCGAAATGCTTGTGCTTCTAGTTCCGACAATGCAGTAATAACCAACAAGTAATCTAACTAACAATTCCAAAACTACTGTCTTGTACACAGTGTAAGGGGATAAAGAATATGTACATAAGGATATATGAATGAGTGATGGTACAGAGCAGCATAGGCAAGATACAGTAGATGGTATCGAGTACAGTATATACATATGAGATGAGAATGTAAACAAAGTGGCATAGTTAAAGTGGCTAGTGATACATGTATTACATAAGGATACAGTTGATGATATAGAGTACAGTATATACGTATGCATATGAGATGAATAATGTAGGGTAAGTAACATTATATAAGGTAGCATTGTTTAAAGTGGCTAGTGATATATTTACATAATTTCCCATCAATTCCCATTATTAAAGTGGCTGGAGTTGAGTCAGTGTCAGTGTGTTGGCAGCAGCCACTCAATGTTAGTGGTGGCTGTTAAACAGTCTGATGGCCTTGAGATAGAAGCTGTTTTTCAGTCTCTCGGTCCCAGCTTTGATGCACCTGTACTGACCTCGCCTTCTGGATGATAGCGGGGTGAACAGGCAGTGGCTCGGGTGGTTGATGTCCTTGATGATCTTTATGGCCTTCCTGTAACATCGGGTGGTGTAGGTGTCCTGGAGGGCAGGTAGTTTGCCCCCGGTGATGCGTTGTGCAGACCTCACTACCCTCTGGAGAGCCTTACGGTTGAGGGAGGAGCAGTTGCCGTACCATGCGGTGATACAGCCCGCCAGGATGCTCTCGATTGTGCATCTGTAGAAGTTTGTGAGTGCTTTTGGTGACAAGCCGAATTTCTTCAGCCTCCTGAGGTTGAAGAGGCGCTGCTGCGCCTTCTTCACAATGCTGTCTGTGTGAGTGGACCAATTCAGTTTGTCTGTGATGTGTATGCCGAGGAACTTAAAACTTGCTACCCTCTCCACTACTGTTCCATCGATGTGGATAGAGGGGTGTTCCCTCTGCTGTTTCCTGAAGTCCACAATCATCTCCTTAGTTTTGTTGACGTTGAGTGTGAGGTTATTTTCCTGACACCACACTCCGAGGGCCCTCACCTCCTCCCTGTAGGCCGTCTCGTCGTTGTTGGTAATCAAGCCTACCACTGTTGTGTCGTCCGCAAAATTGATGATTGAGTTGGAGGCGTGCGTAGCCACGCAGTCGTGGGTGAACAGGGAGTACAGGAGAGGGCTCAGAGCGCACCCTTGTGGGGCCCCAGTGTTGAGGATCAGCGGGGAGGAGATGTTGTTGCCTACCCTCACCACCTGGGGGCGGCCCGTCAGGAAGTCCAGTACCCAGTTGCACAGGGCGGGGTCGAGACCCAGGGTCTCGAGCTTGATGACGAGCTTGGAGGGTACTATGGTGTTGAATGCCGAGCTGTAGTCAATGAACAGCATTCTCACATAGGTATTCCTCTTGACCAGATGGGTTAGGGCAGTGTGCAGTGTGGTTGAGATTGCATCGTCTGTGGACCTATTTGGGCGGTAAGCAAATTGGAGTGGGTCTAGGGTATCAGGTAGGGTGGAGGTGATATGGTCCTTGACTAGTCTCTCAAAGCACTTCATGATGACGGAAGTCATTTAGCTCAGTTACCTTAGCTTTCTTGGGAACAGGAACAATGGTGGCCCTCTTGAAGCATGTGGGAACAGCAGACTGGTATAGGGATTGATTGAATATGTCCGTAAACACACCGGCCAGCTGGTCTGCGCATGCTCTGAGGGCGCGGCTGGGGATGCCGTCTGGGCCTGCAGCCTTGCGAGGGTTAACACGTTTAAATGTCTTACTCACATCGGCTGCAGTGAAGGAGAGACCGCATGTTTTCGTTGCAGGCCGTGTCAGTGGCACTGTATTGTCCTCAAAGCGGGCAAAACAGTTATTTAGTCTGCCTGGGAGCAAGACATCCTGGTCCGTGACTGGGCTGGATTTCTTCCTGTAGTCCATGATTGACTGTAGACCCTGCCACATGCCTCTTGTGTCTGAGCCGTTGAATTGAGATTCTACTTTGTCTCTGTACTGACGCTTAGCTTGTTTGATAGCCTTGCGGAGGGAATAGCTGCACTGTTTGTATTCGGTCATGTTACCAGACACCTTGCCCTGATTAAAAGCAGTGGTTCGCGCTTTCAGTTTCACGCGAATGCTGCCATCAATCCATGGTTTCTGGTTAGGAAATGTTTTAATCGTTGCTATGGGAACGACATCTTCAACGCACGTTCTAATGAACTTGCACACCGAATCAGCGTATTCGTCAATATTGTTATCTGACTCAATACGAAACATATCCAGTCCACGTGATGGAAGCAGTCTTGGAGTGTGGAGTCAGCTTGGTCGGACCAGCGTTGGACAGACCTCAGCGTGGGAGCCTCTTGTTTTAGTTTCTGTCTGTAGGCAGGGATCAACAAAATGGAGTCGTGGTCAGCTTTTCCGAAAGGGGGGCGGGGCAGGGCCTTATATGCGTCGCGGAAGTTAGAGTAACAATGATCCAAGGTCTTTCCACCCCTGGTTGCGCAATCGATATGCTGATAAAATTTAGGGAGTCTTGTTTTCAGATTAGCCTTGTTAAAATCCCCAGCTACAATGAATGCAGCCTCCGGATAAATGGTTTCCAGTTTGCAAAGAGTTAAATAAAGTTCGTTCAGAGCCATCGATGTGTCTGCTTGGGGGGGGATATATACGGCTGTGATTATAATCGAAGAAAATTCTCTTGGTAGATAATGCGGTCTACATTTGATTGTGAGGAATTCTAAATCAGGTGAACAGAAGGATTTGAGTTCCTGTATGTTTCTTTCATCACACCATGTCACGTTAGCCATAAGGCATACGCCCCCGCCCCTCTTCTTACCAGAAAGATGTTTGTTTCTGTCGGCGCGATGCGTGGAGAAACCCTTTGGCTGCACCGCCTCGGATAGCGTCTCTCCAGTGAGCCACGTTTCCGTGAAGCAAAGAACGTTACAGTCTCTGATGTCCCTCTGGAATGCTACCCTTGCTCAGATTTCATCAACCTTGTTGTCAAGAGACTGGACATTGGCAAGAAGAATGCTAGGGAGTGGTGCACGGTGTGCCCGTCTCCGGAGTCTGACCAGAAGACCGCCTCGTTTCCCTCTTTTTCGGAGTCGTTTTTTTGGGTCGCTGCATGGGATCCACTCCGTTGTCCTGTTTGTAAGGCAGAACACAGGATCCGCGTCGCGAAAAACATATTCTTGGTCGTACTGATGGTGAGTTGACGCTGATCTTATATTCAGTAGTTCTTCTCGACTGTATGTAATGAAACCTAAGATGACCTGGGGTACTAATGTAAGAAATAACACGTAAAAAAAAAAAAAACTGCATAGTTTCCTAGGAACACGAAGCGAGGCGGCCATCTCTGTCGGAAGTGTCAGTTCCTACTGTATGTGGAAAATACAGATATATATGTTTACATATAAGTCATTACAAGCAATATGGGTACAAGGGCCATTATGTTGTATGCAAGCATCACGTGTCCCAAAAGTACATCCAAAATCATAAAAATATATATTTTCTTAGTCAATTATGTAGTTAAGAAATAAATGATGAATTGAAGTGAATTGGAGAGTAGCTGTATCTCAATAGCTGAGGAAACAGAAACAATAACAACAATCTGAGCAGTATTCTGTCTGGAGTCTAGATATCTCCAGTCTAGATATCTCCAGTCTAGGTATCTCCAGTCTATATATCTCCAGTCTAGGTATCTCCAGTCTAGGTATCTCCAGTCTAGATATCTCCAGTCTAGATATCTCCAGTCTAGATATCTCCAGTCTAGATATCTCCAGTCTAGATATCTCCAGTGTAGATATCTCCAGTCTAGATATCTCCAGTCTAGATATCTCCAGTCTAGATATCTCCAGTCTAGGTATCTCCAGTCTAGGTATCTCCAGTCTGGGTATCTCCAGTCTAGATATCTCCAGTCTAGATATCTCCAGTCTAGATATCTCCAGTCTAGATATCTCCAGTCTAGATATCTCCAGTCTAGATATCTCCAGCCTAGATATCTCCAGCCTAGATATCTCCAGCCTAGATATATCCAGTCTAGATATCTCCAGTCTAGATATCTCCAGTCTAGATATCTCCAGTCTAGATATCTCCAGTCTAGATATCTCCAGTCTAGATATCTCCAGTCTAGATATCTCCAGCCTAGATATCTCCAGCCTAGATGTCTCCAGTCTAGATGTCTCCAGTCTAGATGTCTCCAGTCTAGGTGTCTCCAGTCGAGGTATCTCCAGTCGAGATATCTCCAGTCGAGATATCTCCAGTCGAGATATCTCCAGTCGAGATATCTCCAGTCGAGATAGCTCCAGTCTAGATAGCTCCAGTCTAAATCCTCTCGCTCTCTCTCTCTCTCCTCTTTCTTTCTCGCTCTCTCCTCTCTCTCGCCCCTCGCTCTCTTTCTCTCTTGTCCCTCGCTCTCTCTCTTGCTCTCTCTCTCGCTCTCTCTCCTCTTTCTCTCTCCTCTCTCTCTCTACCTCTCTCTCTACCTCTCTCTCTACCTACCTCTCTCTCTACCTCTCTCTCTCTCTCTCTCTCTCTCTCTCTCTCTCTACCTCTCTTTACCTCTCTACCTCTTTCTCTCTACCTCTTTCTCTCTCTACCTCTCTCTCTCTCTCTCTCTTTCTCTACCTATCTCTCTTTCTCTTTTTACCTCTTTCCCTCTCCTCTCTTTACCTCTCTATCTCCCTTTCTATATCTACCTCTCTCTACCTCTCTTTACCTCTCTTTTCTCTCTACCTCTCTCTCTCTCTCTCCTCTCTCTCTCTTGCTCTCTCTCTCCTCTCTCTCTGCTCCCTAAGCAGTCAGTCAGTCGTCTCACACCACCACTACACTAGGCACGACACAGCCACTCCCCACAGACCAGCGCCAGCCTCCCTGCTGCCAAATGTCTATTCTCAGCAATTAGGATTTGGACTGTGTTGTCCATGCGAGCGCCAACCAACCCTCCCTGGTCCCCAGCCTAGTTCTGCTCTTCCAGGGACATGCATAATGGGTAGAGAATAAAGTGCCAGGCCTTGCTCTACAGGAGGCCTGTCCACAGTGCCCAGGCATGCCAGCCTGTGTGCCAGCCGGCCCCAACTGCCCAGCGGGCGATAGCACCCCAGTGCCGGGTGCTATCAGTCACGCTAGCCACCTCAGACACATGAGAACATCACATTCCACAGCCCATGAGAATAGAGGTTGGCCGATTATGACTTTTCAACGCCGATACCGATTATTGGAGGACCCCCCCCCCCCCCCCCCCCCCAAAAAAAGCCGATACCGATTAATCTGCCGATGATTTTAAATGTATTTGTAATAATGACAATTACAACAATACTGAATTAACACTTATTTGAACTTAACATAATACATAAATAAAATCAATTTAGCCTCAAATAAATAATGAAACATATTCAATTTGATTTAAATAATGCAAAAACAAAGTATTGGAGAAGAAAGTAAAAGTGCAATATGTGCCATGTAAAAAAGCTAACGTTTAAGTTCCTTGCTCAGAACATGAGAACATATGAAAGCTGGTGGTTCCTTTTAACATGAGTCTTCAATATTCCCAGGTAAGAAGTTTTAGGTTGTAGTTATTATAAGACTATTTCTCTCTATACGATTTGTATTTCATAGACCTTTGACTATTGGATGTTCTTAAAGGCACTTTAATATTGCCAGTGTAGCAGTATAGCTTCCGTCCCTCTCCTCGCTCCTACCTGGGCTTTAACCAGGAACACATCGACAACAGCCACCCTCGAAGCAGCGTTACCCATGCAGAGCAAGGGGAACAACTACTCCAAGTCTCAGAGCGAGTGACATTTGAAACGCTATTAGCGCGCACCCCGCTAACTAGCTAGCCATTTCACATCGGTTACACCAGCCTAATTTCCGGAGTTGATAGGCTTGAAGTCATAAACAGCACAATGCTAAAAGCACAGCGAAGAGCTGCTGGCAAAACGCACTAAAGTGCTGTTTGAATGAATGCTTAAGAGCCTGCTGGTGCCTACCACCGCTCAGTCAGACTGCTCTATCAAATCATAGACTTAATTATAACATAATAACATACAGAAATATGAGCCTGCTGCTGCCTACCATCGCTCAGTCAGACTGCTCTATCAAATCATAGACTTAATTATAACATAATAACACACAGAAATATGAGCCTGCTGCTGCCTACCACCGCTCAGTCAGACTGCTGCCTACCACCGCTCAGTCAGACTGGTGCCTACCACCGCTCAGTCAGACTGCTGCCTACCACCGCTCAGTCAGACTGGTGCCTACCACCGCTCGCTCAGTCAGACTGGTGCCTACCACCGCTCAGTCAGACTGGTGCCTACCACCGCTCAGTCAGACTGGTGCCTACCACCGCTCAGTCAGACTGGTGCCTACCACCGCTCAGTCAGACTGGTGCCTACCACCGCTCAGTCAGACTGGTGCCTACCACCGCTCAGTCAGACTGGTGCCTACCACCGCTCAGTCAGACTGGTGCCTACCACCGCTCAGTCAGACTGCTGCCTACCACCGCTCAGTCAGACTGGTGCCTACCACCGCTCAGTCAGACTGGTGCCTACCACCGCTCAGTCAGACTGGTGCCTACCATCGCTCAGTCAGACTGGTGCCTACCACCGCTCAGTCAGACTGCTGCCTACCACCGCTCAGTCAGACTGGTGCCTACCACCGCTCAGTCAGACTGGTGCCTACCACCGCTCAGTCAGACTGCTGCCTACCACCGCTCAGTCAGACTGCTGCCTACCACCGCTCAGTCAGACTGGTGCCTACCACCGCTCAGTCAGACTGCTGCCTACCACCGCTCAGTCAGACTGGTGCCTACCACCGCTCAGTCAGACTGCTGCCTACCACCGCTCAGTCAGACTGGTGCCTACCACCGCTCAGTCAGACTGGTGCCTACCACCGCTCAGTCAGACTGGTGCCTACCACCGCTCAGTCAGACTGGTGCCTACCACCGCTCAGTCAGACTGGTGCCTACCACCGCTCAGTCAGACTGGTGCCTACCACCGCTCAGTCAGACTGGTGCCTACCACCGCTCAGTCAGACTGGTGCCTACCACCGCTCAGTCAGACTGGTGCCTACCACCGCTCAGTCAGACTGGTGCCTACCACCGCTCAGTCAGACTGGTGCCTACCACCGCTCAGTCAGACTGCTGCCTACCACCGCTCAGTCAGACTGGTGCCTACCATCGCTCAGTCAGACTGGTGCCTACCACCGCTCAGTCAGACTGGTGCCTACCACCGCTCAGTCAGACTGCTGCCTACCACCGCTCAGTCAGACTGGTGCCTACCACCGCTCAGTCAGACTGGTGCCTACCACCGCTCAGTCAGACTGCTGCCTACCACCGCTCAGTCAGACTGGTGCCTACCACCGCTCAGTCAGACTGGTGCCTACCACCGCTCAGTCAGACTGGTGCCTACCACCGCTCAGTCAGACTGGTGCCTACCACCGCTCAGTCAGACTGCTGCCTACCACCGCTCAGTCAGACTGGTGCCTACCACCGCTCAGTCAGACTGCTCTATCAAATCATAGACTTAATTATAACATAATAACACACAGAAATACAAGCCTTTAGTTTCCGGATTTGACCATATTAATGACATATAATTTCGAAAACATAAAGTTTATTCTTTCAGTGAAATACGGAACCGTTCCATATTTTATCTAACGGGTGGCATCCCTAAGGCTAAATATTGCTGTTACATTGCACAACCTTCAATGTTATGTCATAATTACGTGAAATTCTGGCAAATTAGTTCGCAATGAGCCAGGCTGCCCAAACTGTTGCATATACCCTGACTGTGCGTGCAATGAACGCACCTGGTTAATAATGAATTTCACCTGGTTAATATTGCCTGCTAACCTGGATTTCTTTTAGCTAAATATGCAGGTTTAAAAATATATACTTCTGTGTATTGATTTTAAGAAAAGCATTGATGTTTATGGTTAGGTACACGTTGGAGCAACGACAGTCCTTTTTTGCGAATGCGCACCGCATCGATTATATGCAAAGCAGGACACGCTAGATAAACTAGTAATATCATCAGCCAACATAGTTATAACTAGTGATTATGATTGGTTGATTGTTTTTTATAAGATAAGTTTAATGCTAGCTAGCAACTTACCTTGGCTTACTGCATTCGCGTAACAGGCAGGCTCCTCGTGGAGTGCAATGAGAGACAGGTGGTTAGAGCGTTGGACTAGTTAACCGTAAGGTTGCAAGATTGAATCCCCAAGCTGACAAGGTAAAAATCTGTCGTTCTGCCCCTGAACAAGGCAGTTAACCCACCGTTCCAAGGCCGTCATTGAAAATAAGAATGTGGTGTTAACTGACTTGCCTCGTTAAATAAAGGTCTAAAAAAAACAACTGCAAAATCGGTGTCCAAAAATACCGATTTCCAATTGTTATGAAAACTTGAAATCGGCCCTAATTAATCGGCCATTCCGATTAATCGGTTGACCTCTACATGAGAACATCACACACCACAGCCCCATAGTGGTACACAGTGAAAACATTTTCCAGGAGATCATCATCAGACAGACCAGAAAGGTCCAATCAGCCCCACACAGCACTGAACACAGTTCCAGATGATGGGAAGGTGCTATAGGGTGCCTAGATGCAGGCTGAACATTATTTTGTCCCCCTGTCAATAAAACTGCTAAACAGCAGTGGAGACGGAGGGAGACGGACTGGTGCCAGGCCTGTAGGGCTTCATGTGGAATTGCCACCTGGTCACAGTCTGGCCTGGCTGGGAGGGGGGTGTATGGTAGGCTGTTGTTCTGTGATTCTATGTGTTTGTGTATTTATGTGGAAGCAGTATCACACAAATTTCCCCTCTAGGACAATAAAGTCTATCATATATCATACCTGAATCAGGTGCCACTAACTGTCTGTGTCTGACTGTCCATATGGGATAGTGTTAGGGTTGTTGTGTTTGGTGTTGCTGCCTTTAGAAAGTAGTGTAAATATGCTTTGGGTGGTTCTGGTCTATACAGTACATACACAATCCAGGTGTATTAGTGTCTGTTTCACCAGGTTTGTTGGTCTTTATGCTGGTCCTTTTTCTCTCTCTCTCTCTCTCTCTCGCTCTCGCTCTCGCTCTCGCTCTCGCTCTCTCTCTATAGATAAGTTCTGGTACTGTCGACTGTCTCCGAACCATAAAGTCCTGCACTATGGAGATCTGGAGGAGAGCCCTCAGGGAGAGGTGTCCCATGACCTTCTACAGGAAAAATGTGAGTAATGTGAGCAACACAAGTACTGCTCTGGGTCAATGACTGGAACGAATTGCAAAAATCGCTGAAGTTGGAGACTTATATTAACCTCACTAACTTTAAACATCAACTGTCTGAGCAGCTAACCGATCGCTGCAGCTGTACATAGCCCATCTGTAAATAGCCCATCCAATCTACCTACCTCATCCCCATATTGTTTTTATTTACTTTTCTGCTCTTTTGCACACCAGTATTTCTACTTGCACATCATCATCTGCACATCTGTCACTCCAGTGTTCATTTTCTAAATTGTAATTACTTCGCTACTATGGCCTATTTATTGCCTTACCTCCTCACGCCATTTGCACACACTGTATATAGACTTTTTTTTTCTTCTATTGTGTTATTGACTGTACACTTGTTTATTCCATGTTTAACTCTGTGTTGTTGTTTCTGTCGCACTGCTTTGCTTTATCTTGGCCAGGTCGCAGTTGTAAATGAGAACTTGTTCTCAACTGGCCTGCCTGGTTAAATAAAGGTTAAATAAATTAAAAACAAACTGACTGTCAGTTTTCTTTTTTTCTTTTTTTTTTTAGTTAAGTGCAACTTGCAAAATAATAGTTTAGTGCCAGGGTGCCTGACGAAGATGGTTGTTACTGACGTTGTTAGTAGTTAATGTAGCATGTCAACAGAATAGCAGTTGACACTAAATCTAATCTATCTCCTCTCTTCCTTCTCCCGTAGTGCCTGTGGCCGATATCAAAGCGGTGGTCACTGGTAAGGACTGTCCTCACATGAAGGAGAAGGGAGCTCTGAAGCAGAACAAGGTTATATCACAGTATCTGTCTGTGTCTTATATCACAGTATCTGTCTGTGTTGCTGTGTCTTATATCACAGTATCTGTCTGTGTTTCTGTGTCTTATATCACAGTATCTGTCTGTGTTTCTGTGTCTTATATCACAGTATCTGTCTGTGTTTCTGTGTCTTATATCACATTGTCTGTCTGTGTTGCTGTGTCTTATATCACAGTATCTGTCTGTGTTTCTGTGTCTTATATCACAGTATCTGTCTGTCTTATATCACAGTATCTGTCTGTGTCTTATATCACAGTATCTGTCTGTGTTTCTGTGTCTTATATCACAGTATCTGTCTGTGTTTCTGTGTCTTATATCACAGTATCTGTCTGTGTTTCTGTGTCTTATATAACAGTATCTGGCTGTGTTGCTGTGTCTTTTATCACAGTATCTGTCTGTGTTTCTGTGTCTTATATCACATTATCTGTCTGTGTTGCTGTGTCTTATATCACAGTATCTGTCTGTGTTTCTGTGTCTTATATCACAGTATCTGTCTATGTTTCTGTGTTTTTTATCACAGTATCTGTCTGTGTTTCTGTGTCTTATATCACAGTATCTGTCTGTGTTTCTGTGTCTTATATCACATTATCTGTCTGTGTTGCTGTGTCTTATATCACAGTATCTGTCTGTGTTTCTGCGTCTTATATCACATTATCTGTCTGTGTCTGTGTGTCTCATATCACATTATCTGTCTGTGTCTGTGTGTCTCATATCACATTATCTGTCTGTGTGTCTCATATCACATTATCTGTCTGTGTGTCTCATATCACAATATCTGTCTGTGTCTGTGTGTCTCATATCACATTATCTGTCTGTGTCTGTGTCTGTGAGCCTCATATCACATTATCTGTCTGTGTCTGTGTGTCTCATATCACATTATCTGTCTATGTCTGTGTCTGTGTGTCTCATATCACATTATCTGTCTGTCTGTGTGTCTCATATCACATTATCTGTCTGTGTCTGTGTCTGTGTGTCTCATATCACATTATCTGTCTGTGTCTGTGTCTGTGTGTCTCATATCACATTATCTGTCTGTGTCTGTGTGTCTCATATCACATTATCTGTCTGTGTCTGTGTGTCTCATATCACATTATCTGTCTATGTCTGTGTCTGTGTGTCTCATATCACATTATCTGTCTGTCTGTGTGTCTCATATCACATTATCTGTCTGTGTCTGTGTCTGTGTGTCTCATATCACATTATCTGTCTGTGTCTGTGTCTGTGTGTCTCATATCACATTATCTGTCTGTGTCTGTGTGTCTCATATCACATTATCTGTCTGTGTCTGTGTGTCTCATATCACATTATCTGTCTGTGTCTGTGTGCCTTATATAATATGTATTTGCCCTCTTTCTAATTGTCTCTACTTTTGCATATTTTTGAAACTGAATGTTATCAGATCTTCAACCAAAACCTAATATTAGAGAAAGGGAACATGAGGGAACAAATAACACAACAATTACATACTTATTTCATTTTTTATCATAAACACAGTTATGCAACACCCAATTCCCCTGTGTGAAAAAGTAATTGCACTCAATAGCTGGTTGTGCCACCTTTAGCTGCAATGACTGCAACCAAATGCTTCCTGAAGTTGTTGATCAGTCTCTCACATCGCTGTGGAGGAATTTCAGCCCACTCTGTGCAGCTGGGTCATGCAGAAAGACAATGATCCAAAACACACAATTAAGTCTACATGAAATGGTTAAAAAGCAACAAATTTGAAGTTTTGGAATGGCATAGTCAAAGTCTAGACCTAATCCCAATTGAGATGTTGTGGCAGGATTTGAAACAAATTTCACTCTGAGTTAAAGCAGTTCTGCATGCAAGAGTGGGCTGAGATTCCTCCACAGCGATGTGAGAGACTGATCAACAGCTTCAGGAAGCATTTGGTAGAAGTCATTGCAGCTTAAGGTGGCACAATCAGCTATTGAGTGCAATTACTTTTTTTTTTTTTTTTACTCTGTTTATTAAGTTTTGAACATACACACACACAGACAAGACAAAGCAATATAAATAATATACTCAACTAGAAAAAAAATACAAATAAAAATACAACTAAAAAAATAGCTTTAAAGATACCATACTTTAGACAAGTTAAACACACCAGGCAGAAGGCTACAGAGGTTAAAGGGGCAATCTATAGTACAGGGACAGGGCAAACATCTCACATTGTTCCTGTAAACAGTCAAGGGATAAGGGTGGAGAAATGCAGTGCAATTACTTTTTCACACAGGGGAATTGGGTGTTGCATAACGTGGTTAATTAAATAAATAAAATAAGTATATCTTTTTCTGTTATTTAAAAAATCTGGTTCCCTTTATCTAATATTAGGTTTTGTTTGAGGATCTGATAACATTCAGTATCAAAAATATGCAAAAAATAGAGACAATCAGAAAGAGGGCAAATCATTTTTCACGGCACTGCATGTCTGTGTGTCTGTGCCTTTATATAACAGTACAGTAGAGGGCTCCTGAGTGGCACAGCGGTCTAAGGCACTGCATGTCTGTGTGTCTGTGCCTTATATAACAGTACAGTAGAGGGCTCCTGAGTGACACAGCGGTCTAAGGCACTGCATGTCTGTATGTCTGTGCCTTTATATAACAGTACAGTAGAGGGCTCCTGAGTGGCACAGCGGTCTAAGGCACTGCATGTCTGTGTGTCTGTGCCTTATATAACAGTACAGTAGAGGGCTCCTGAGTGACACAGCGGTCTAAGGCACTGCATGTCTGTATGTCTGTGCCTTTATATAACAGTACAGTAGAGGGCTCCTGAGTGACACAGCGGTCTAAGGCACTGCATGTCTGTGTGTCTGTGCCTTTATATAACAGTACAGTAGAGGGCTCCTGAGTGACACAGCGGTCTAAGGCACTGCATGTCTGTGTGTCTGTGCCTTTATATAACAGTACAGTAGAGGGCTCCTGAGTGGCACAGCGGTCTAAGGCACTGCATGTCTGTGTGTCTGTGCCTTTATATAACAGTACAGTAGAGGGCTCCTGAGTGGCACAGCATGTCTGTGTGTCTGTGCCTTATATAACAGTACAGTAGAGGGCTCCTGAGTGGCACAGCGGTCTAAGGCTCTGTGTGTCTGTGCCTTATATAACAGTACAGTAGAGGGCTCCTGAGTGGCACAGCGGTCTAAGGCACTGCATGTCTGTATGTCTGTGCCTTATATAACAGTACAGTAGAGGGCTCCTGAGTGGCACAGCAGTCTAAGGCACTGCATGTCTGTGTGTCTGTGCCTTATATAACAGTACAGTAGAGGGCTCCTGAGTGGCACAGCGGTCTAAGGCACTGCATCGCAGTGCTAGAGCTGTCACTACAGACCCGGCTTCGATCCCGGGCTGTATCACAACCGGCCATGATTGGGAGTCCCATTGGGCGGTGCACAATTGGACCAGTATCGCCCGGGTTAGGGGAGGGTTTGGTCGGCTTAGGCCGTCATTGTAAATAAGAATTTGTTCTTAACTGATTTGCCTAGTTAAATTAAATAAATAAAAATATGTCAGTGTATCTCTGCCTTATATGATAACATGATAGCCAACTCAATATCAAGGTATATCCACCCACTATCAAAGTAGATGTTGACATGCCAGCCAAGTTAAACCCAAATCGCTCTATCTTCTATGTATAGACATCTTAATCAAGTTGAAATAGCTGTGTTCAGTCCTGCCAGCCTGTCTGCTGGTACGAAAGCCCCAGCCTCCGCAGGTCCTGTCTCAGTAGTGACTAGAAACCAATACATTCTACTGACACTGACAGATTAGGTCCTGTAAATATAGCCTTGAAGACAAAGGAGCACCGCTCCTCTCTCGCCTGGACCTTTATTACTCTGTCCATAAATCTGGTGTCTGAAAGAATGGGCCTACAGGTCTGTGGGCTGGCTGGCTGGCTGGCTGGATGGCTGGCTGAATGGATGGCTGACTGGATGGATGGATGGCTGGCTGGATGCCTGGATGGATGGATGGATGGATGGCTTGATGGCTGGCTGGATGGCTGGATGACTCGACCTTGTTTGGGCTGTTTGAATGAGAACACGAGCGGAGCAACATTCATTAGTCAAGCTGTAAGACACAAAAAGTAACCTCTGTGGTCACGGGCAGCGCAGCCATAGACCTAGGATTCGTCTCTAATGGCACCCTATTCCCTGTGGGCCGTTGGTCAAAAGTGTACTATATAGGTAATAGGGTTGTGGTCAAAAAAGTGCACTATACAGGGTGCCATTTGGGACGTGGAATCACTCTATAGTATACTGGGTCTGGGAGACGGAGAGCCAGGGTACAGTTCAGAGATATCTGTTTGTCAGGCCTATTGGATTGACCTATTGTGTTGAATCAAATACAACATGGCCCATAGTACTAGAACACACATACAGTAGGTGCTCTGGATCAATGCGCTTCCACCATCTATGTGGTTGCGTGCCATATGCTACAGAATTTATAATTAGTTCTGCGGCATTTGATGACAAGCGAGAGACATCTGTTTCAAAGGAGCCTTAACAGATTTGAACAAATGAGACATCAGCTCTCCTTCAGTGTTCTCTGTGTGGAACTCTCTCAGGTGTCCCTATGCATTCCCCATCTGACTCATTGTTTGCATCCCCCTGTGTACTTCTGACCAGTGTGGAGAACACAATAATCTGATCCAAAGTCAGCTTTTGTGTGTTTTCTCTCCAAGGATTAAGTTAGACTCTAGGGGCAACTTTTCTCCTGTGTTGGATAACCGTCTCAAAGTGCCTTTGCATCCCAGTTTGTCCCCTAGCTGTCCCCTTGCTCGGTGTGTCCCGTCCCCTGTCCCCTGGCACCCAGCATGACAGCCAAACCATCTGATGTTGGAGTGGCTGGGGAGAGAACGTGTTATAGAGGCACAGTGGGAGGGATGCACACACTAGAGTGGTGAGGAGCTCATTAGCATGTTAGTGACAGTGCTACATTTGAACTCCCTCCTTCTGTCTCTCTCTCCTCTCCTTCTCTCCCTTCCCCTCCTCTCTTTCTCCCCGCTCTCTCTCCCTCCTTATCTCCCTCTATCACTCTGTCACTCCCACATTCTCCCCTCCCTCCCTGTCTCTCTCTCCCCCTCTCGCTACAGGAGGTTCTGGAGCTGGCCTTCTCCGTCCTCTACGAGTCAGACGAGTATTTAAACTTCATCGCTCCGGACAAGCATGAGGTAAGCACTGAGCAGTTGGCACAGTCACCCAGCCAATGACAGGATTCAGAGATGGACTGAGAGGAAGTCAATGGAGGTTTTCCATTCTACAGCACAACGTGGAACACTTAATGTTAATACACTGATGTACGGTTGTGTGTGTCTCTGTCTGTGTGTCTGTGTACTCATCCTCTCCTGTCTCTCCTCAGTACTGTGTGTGGACGGACGGTCTGAACGCCCTCCTGGGAAAGGAGATGACCAGTGACTTCACCAAGTCAGACATGGATACCCTACTCTCCATGGAGATGAAGCTCCGCCTCCTCGATCTGGAGAACATCCAGATTCCAGAGGCCCCTCCCCCAATTCCCAAGGAGCCTAGCAACTATGACTTTGTTTATGACTGCAACTAACTAACCAACCGATCAAAATCCCCTAGCTACTGTACTGGACCTACCAACTCTCTCTTTCCTAAAACGGCAACTGGAAAAAAGAAAAATAAACTAATAACGATGAAAATTATGAGTGACAGAAAAAGGATTCTATTGAACTAGTTTCCTTCCTTCTTGCTATACTTGCTAAACTTTCTTTTTGAATTAAAGGGTGCGATTAAATACGTTTGCGGCGCTTAATGACTCTTTGCGACACTAGGTGGCCCACTGACTGAATCATCACGTCACCATGGAGACCAAACCAGGAAGCATATATATGGGTCCTTTGGGTCCTAAACCAGAGATGTTCTAACATTCTCTAAGCGTTGTTGTTTGGTCATCACTCTCCAAGATGTCTTCACAGTGTTCTTCTCACCTCAACCCTGCTCACTCTTCACTCCTCCTTCACTGAAGAATTTGCCATTTGCTTGGGGTTTGTTGTAGAAACTCTCTTTGATAATCGCCTGGTTGTCCTTTTTCGTTTTGTTGATTTTCTACATGAGAGGTGTGGCGTTTTATAAAAATATAAAGAAGTGCTGGGGACGTTAGTCTTTAGTTCTCCAACGTTCTGTGTGTGTTCAAAATGGCACCCTATTCCTTATATAGTGCGCTACTTTTAGTGCACTATATAGGGAATAAAGTAGCGCACTATATAGGGAATAGGGTGCCATTTCAGAAGCAGGCTCGGTCCCCCATTCACACTTACGTGGCAGCTAATGTCTCTGAGAGGAAGAAAGGATCAAGTGTATTTAAGATGTTGAAGTGTGTATTAACACTTTTCTCCCAGGTATCTTTCTGCATACTTCACATCCTGTGTAGACTGTTACAATACGTGTGTCATTCTAAAACCTGACACTGTTATACAATACGGGAAACTGCCTCTGAAGTTCCTGAAGTCTTCTATCCTATATCACGGCTGCTTTGACCATGCTGTATACCCAAACAAACATAACTGTAATATATGCTTGCTCAGACATACACATCTCTTTCCTCCGACTTGATACCGTTCAATCAGGCTCGATTACGACTGCTGTAAACATTTCGAAGCAATATTGAGCAACAAAAAACTACTTTGTTAAGCTGATGGTGTAATTTAGTGATATTGCCGAGTAGTCAGTATGGGGGACGTTTGCGTTTTTAGTAAAGGGAAGTTGTTCTCTGTTTGTTTGTTTTCAAGAACTATGTGGCCGTCAATTTAGAGGTTCATGGAAATGTCATTTAAAAGCGAATCATGAGTCAACATTTTTAATATGATTTATTATTTTCCATATTTAATACCTTCAGATGTTTGTCTCTAGGTCTGAAAGCCCCTCAACCTGCTGTTTACATTAAAGATTTAAGGAAACTGACCTCTTGTTGCATTGTCCATGTCTTTATCTACACTGAACAAAAATATAAACACAACGTGCTACAATTTCTAAGATTGTACTGAGTTACAGTTCATGTAAAGCAATCAGTCAATTGAAATAAATAAATTAGGCCCTAATCTATGGATTTCACATGACTGGGACTGTAAATATGCATCTGTTGGTAACAGATACCTTAAAAAATATATAAATAATTGAACTGGAACAGCGTGTCCCAGTTCAATTATATATATACACACTACTGTGACCCAGAGCATCCCAAACGTGCTCAGTGGGTGACATGTCTAGTGAGTATGCAGGCCGTGGAAGAACTGGGACACATTTTAAGCTTCCAGGAATTGTGTACAGATCCTTGCGACACGGGGCTGGCTGTGCATTTGCTGAAACATGAGGTGATGGTGGCAGATGAATGGTACAACAATGGGCCTCGGGATCTCTGCATTCCAATTGCCATCGATAATATGCAATTGTGTTCATTGTCCGTAGCTTATTCCTGCCAACACCATAACCCCACCGCCACCATGGGGCACTCTGTTCACAACGTTGACATCAGCAAACCGCTCGACTTACACAACGCCAGCCAGGTAGAGTTGAAACTGGGATTAATCTGTGAAGAGCACTTCTCCAGCGTGCCAGTGGCCATCGAAGGTGAGCATTTGCCCACTGAAGTCGGTTATGACGTCAAACTGTAGTCAGGTAAAGACCCTGTTCAGGTTGACGAGTATGCAGATGAGCTTCCCTGAGTTTCTGACAATTTGTGCAAAAAATCTTCAATTGTGCAAACCCACATCTTCATCAGCTCTCCGGGTGGCTCATGTCAGACCATCCCGCCGTTGAAGAAGCCAGATGCGGAAGTCCTGGACTGGTGTGGTTACATGTGGTCTGCGGTTGTGAGCCCGGTTAGACATACTGCCAAATTCTCTAAAACAACGTTGGAGGCGGCTTAATGCAGAGAAATTAACATTAAATTATCTGGCAACCACTCTGCAGTCAACACACCAAGTGCATGCTCCCTCAAAACTTGAGACATCTGTGGCATTGTGTGACAACTGCGCATTTTAGAGTGACCTTGTATTGTACCCAGCACAAGGTGCACCTGTGTAATGATCATGCTGTTTAATCAGCTTTTTGACATGCCACACCTGTCATGGAATATCTTGGCAAAGGATAAATGCTCACTAACAGGGATGTAAACAAATTTGTGAAATTAAAATTGAGTGAAGTAAGCTTTTTGTGAGTATGGAACATTTCTGGGATCTTTTATTTCAGCTTATTAAACATGGGACCAACACTTTATATGGCTTTCTATACAGTCAATTTTGAAGAATTGGAGAGACTTCTCTATGTACTGTACATGGCAGTCTCTTGGATCAGAGTTCTTCCACAGACGAGAGAGAGTGAGATGAGCGGCAGTGACGCCCTGGTGTCGCTGCCTGGTTGTACATACTCTGTGTACATACTGTGTTTGAGCATATTTATTATCTTTACACAGGTGACAGTGGTTCTTTCTCCCTCTCCACGCTGAACTCTCCCTCATACACACACTCGCTCCTCCGTGGGGGAATCTCAGGCCATTTACCACTCTGTGGCTCGACCCAATGGAGTCTGTCTGGACAATGTTCCATTCTGTCCATAGACTCCTGGGAAGACTGTTCATTTGTTAATGGAAGATGATTTCCCTGGTCATTTTCATATAGTTTAGTATTTGTGTCGGCATTCAACATCTCTCTCTCACACATACACACACACACACACACACACAGTTTATATTTAAGCAGCAGGTCACCCTGGAATACACTCCATTTGTCCCTGTACTGTGGTGCTGGCCTGATCAGGCCTGTTGGGCTGTTAAGTGGATTAGTCACAGTGGCTGATGGCTCTGATGTGCATCTGGTAATATGTGGATAAAAGAGGGACAAAGTGCCCTCCTCCCTCCCACCTCTTCCTCCTGTGCCCTCCTGCCTCATTCTCTTGTTTTTTCTCTGTCTCACTCGCTATCGATCAAATCAAATTATTGGTCACATACACATGTTAATGCGAGTGTAGCGAAATGCTTGTGCTTCTAGTTCTGACAATGTGGTAATATCTAACAAGTAATCTAAAAAATTCACAACGACTACCTTATACACACAAATGTAAGGAAAGAATAAGAATATGTGCATATATATATATATATATATATATATATATATATACATATCTATCTATTTGGATGAGCCATGGCCAAATGCCATAGGCAAGATGCAGTAGATGGTATAGAGCAGTATATACATATGAGATGAGTGATGTAGGATATGTAAACATTATTAAAGTGGTGTTATTTATAGTGATACCTTTATTAAGTCCATTTATTAGTGTTCAGAGATTTGAGTCTGTATGTTGACAGCAGTCTCTCTATGTTAGTGATGGCTGTTTAACAGTCTGATGGCCTTGAGATAGAAGCTGTTTTTCAGTCTCTCGGTCCCTGCTTTGATGCACCTGTACTGACCTCGCCTTCTGGATGATAGCGGGGTGAACAGGCAGTGGCTCAGGTGGTTGTTGTCCTTGATGATCTTTTTGGCCTTCCTGTGATATCGGGTGTTGTAGGTGTCCTGGAGGGCAGGTAGTTTGCCCACGGTGATGTGTTGTGCAGACCGCACTACCGTCTGGAGAGCCTTGCGGTTGAGGGTGGTGAAGTTGCCGTACCAGGCGGTGATACAGCCCGACCATATTCTCTCGATTGTGCATCTGTAAAAGTTTGTGAGTGTTTTGGGTGACAAGCCAAATTTCTTCAGCCTCCTGAGGTTGAAAAGGCACTGTTGTGCCTTCTTCACCACGCTGTCTGTGTGGGTGGACCATTTCAGTTTGTCCGTGATGTGTACGCCGAGGAACTTAACTTTCCACCTTCTCCACTACTGTCCTGTGGATGGGGCGGTGCTCCCTCTGCAGTTTCCTGAAGTCCACGATCATCTCCTTGGTTTTGTTGACGTTGAGTGAGAGGTTATTTTCCTGACACCACACTTCCAGAGCCCTCACCTCGTCCCTGTAGGCTGTCTCGTCGTTGTTGGTAATCAAGCCTACCACTGTAGTGTTGTCTGCAAACTTGATGATTGAATTGGAAGCTTGCATGGCCACGCAGTCATGGGTGAACAGGGAGTACAGGAGAGTGTTGAGAACGCACCCTTGTGGGGCCCCAGTGTTGAGGATCAGCAGGGTGGAGATGTTGTTACCTATCTTCACCACCTGGGGTGAAGCATGTGTTGACAACAGACTGGGATAGGGATTGATTGAATATGTCCGTAAACACACCAGCCAGCTGAGGACGCGGCTAGGGATGTCGTCTGGGCCGGCAGCCTTGCGAGGGTTAACACGTTTAAATGTTTTACTGACGTTGGCCATGGAGAAGGAGAGCCCACAGGCTTTGGTGTCAGTGGCACTCTATTGTCCTCAAAGCGATGAAAGAAGTTGTTTAAATTGTCTGGGAGCATGACGTCGATGTCCGCGACGGGGCTGGATTTCTTTTTATAATCCGTGATTGACTGCAGACCCTGCCACATAGGTCTTGTGTTTGAGCTGTTGAATTGCGACTCTACTTTGTCTCTATACTGACGCTTTGATTGTTTGATTGCCTTGCGGAGGGAATAGCTGCACTGTTTGTATTCTGTCATGTTTCCAGTCGCCTTGCCATGATTAAAAGCAGTGGATCGCGCTTTCAGTTTTGCGCGAATGCTGCCATCAATCCAAGGTTTCTGGTTAGGATATGTTTTAATAGTCACAGTGGGTACAACATCTTTGATGCACTTGCTAATTAACTCGCTCACCGAGTCAGCGTATAAATCAATGTTGTTGTCTGAGGCTATCCGGAACATATCCCAGTCCACGTGATTGAAGCAATCCTGAAGCGTGGAATCCGATTGGTCAGACCAGTGTTGTATTGACCTGAGCACGGGCATTTCCTGTTTTGTTTTAGTTTCTGTTTATAGGCTGGGAGCAACAAAATGTCATGGTCAGATTTGCCGAAGGCAGGACAAGGGAGGGCCTTGTATACATCGCAGAAGATAGAGTAGCAAGGATCCAGAATTCTAGCAGCCCGTGTCGCGCATTCGATATGCTGATAGAATTTAGAAAGTCTCGTTCTCAGGTTAGCTTTGTTAAAATTCCCCGCTACAATAAATTCAGCTTCAGGATGTGTGGTTTCCAGTTTACATAGAGTCTAGTGAAGTTCTTTCAGGGCCGACGAGGTATCTGCTTGGGACGGCTGTGACTATAATCGAAGAGAATTCTCTTGGACGATAATGCGGTCGGCATCTGATTGTAAGGAATTCTCGGTCAGATGAACAAAAGGACTTAAGTTCCTGCATGTTGTTGTGATTACACCATGAGTTGTTAATCATAAGTCATACATTCCCCGCCCTTCTTCTTACCAGAGAGATGTTTGTTTCTGTCTGCCCGATGCATGAAGAAACCGGGTGCCTGTAACGACTCTGATAACGTATCCCGAGTGAGCCATGTTTCCTTGAAACAGAGAATGTTACAATCTCTGATGTCTCTCTGGAAGGCAACTTGTGCCATAATTTTATCCACCTTGTTATCTTGAGATTGGATATTGGCGAGTAATATGCTCGGGAGCGATGGATGGTGTGCTCGCCTTCTGAGTCTGACCAGTAGGCCGCTCTGTCTGCCACTCCTGCGGCAACCGCGTTGTTTTGGGTCGGCCTCTGGGATAAGATCCCATGTCCAGGGTGGAGGTCCGAACAAAGGATCCGCTTCGGGAAAGACATATTCCTGGTCATAATGTTGGTAAGTTGTCATCGCTTTCATATCCAATAATTATTCTCGGCTGTATGTAATAACACTTGAGATTTCCTGGGCTAACAATGTAAGAGATAATACATAAAATACATAAATAAACTAATAACTGGGGCTTCCGGTGACGCAACTTAGGAAATCATTCGTACTGCACATCGGTTGGGTATTTCCCCCCCTAAATTCAAGTATTTACTCTGAAAATGGAAAAAGGGAAAATAGGAAAAGGTCGCGGAGCTACAACAACAGCCCGTAACAAGACAGCGGAAGATATAATCGTCGATGAACCCGAGATGGCTAATGCTAGCGCAAATAAGATAGCAGCAGCAAAATAACCCTCATCTTGTGAGGTGATGAAGGAGGAATTGCGCGCGGCGCTCACAGGCTTACGAGAGGAATTTTGAGAATATGTAAGAAAGTAACTAAATAAGTTCAAGAAGGACATTAACCAGAAACTGGAAGGAAACAAATTAGAACTTCACAGCATATCTACAAGAATGGGGGACGCAGAACAGCGCATTGGGGAAACGAACACATTGAACTCCGCAGTCAAGGAAATACTTGAACAGTCACTGAAAAGCCAACACGCACTACAGGCAAAAGTGACAGAACTCGAAGGTTTCTCATGTCGAAACAACATTAGACTTTATAACATAGTCGAGGGCGCAGAAAAAGACTATATGCCCAACTTCGTGGAGGGTCTATTCAAGGGCATAATTGAAGACGACACTGACCTGGGAATCGAGAGAGCACACCGAGCTCTGGCCTCAAAACCCCCCAGCGGCGCCCCACCAAGATCCATAGTAGTACGGTTCCTAAAAGTCTCAGTCAAAGAGAAAGTCTTACATGCAACCTGGAAAAAACCTGTTAACTTCCAAGGCCAACGAGTGTTCTTTGATCATGACTACGCGGGAGAGATACTGAAAAGGAAAGAATACATCCCCATTAAGAAAGCCATTAAAGAGAAGGGTATACGCTTCCAAACATCATTCCCGGCAAAAATGTGGGTATTTCTGGAAAACGGCCTGGTTACATACGAGCATGCAGACGAGGCGGCTGAGGATCTGAAGTCGAGGGGTATCCCAGTGGAGTATACCGCCAGGAGAAAGGCGACATCACCAGCGGAAAGACTCGAGCAAGCTCTCCCATGGATCATTGTTGACAAGCAGGGTCATGGAGAAAGAGCGAAACCATCTCGGTGAGAGGACGTTCACATCCGAGAGAGACTCAGGCATTTCCAACGGGAAGATGTAAGACACTGAACCGGATTTAACAGAATTAATAGTTACCACGAGCTGTTAAGACTTTGGGTTGTTACGGTTGACATTGCAATAGGTAAAATATATCCCCTATTTTCCCCCAATGCTGAACAAGGGTGAGTAGCCAAAAGTATGTGTTCTTTACGAACACACTAAGTAGCGTCACGTTAATAACATATATATTAGCTAAGGATTAATGACACATTGACAACGGGGCGACAGAAGGGCGTATCAAGGGGAGGATTCATGATATGCAAGCATGACCAATATAGTTTTCACTTGTAATTAACCGATGTGTATATCGGTAGCCTTTATTATTTTCGGTTCCACCAGGTCTTGTTTGTGACTACGTCACACATTTTCATATCTGAGCGAGGGGCCCCTGCTGCGGACAGGCTCATCCCCTCAAACCCCAGAGGCAAGAGACAGTCCTCTGACATGGGAGTCCAAATACCAAAATATTTTCCCACTTTGGTTTACTTTATTATCGCTCTTGATTTTTCGTTCATTTTTAGGTTCATGATAAGCAGACAGATGTGGTGCACAGGGTTTTTTTATTTATATTGATGCATCATGGGGAATTTAAGGTCATAAGTCTCAATGTAAACGGACTGGGGAGTGCCATCAAGAGAAGTAAGGTCATCAGTCTCAATGTAAACGGACTGGGGAGTGACATCAAGAGAAGTAAGGTCATCAGTCTCAATGTAAACGGACTGGGGAGTGACATCAAGAGAAGTAAGGTCATCAGTCTCAATGTAAACGGACTGGGGAGTGCCATCAAGAGAAGTAAGGTCATCAGTCTCAATATAAACGGACTGGGGAGTGACATCAAGAGAAGTAAGGTCATAAGTCTCAATGTAAACGGACTGGGGAGTGCCATCAAGAGAAGTAAGGTCATAATTCTCAATGTAAACGGACTGGGGAGTGACATCAAGAGAAGTAAGGTAATACTTCTCAATGTAAACGGACTGGGGAGTGACATCAAGAGAAGTAAGGTCATCAG
Organism: Oncorhynchus mykiss; assembly: GCF_057628025.1. Taxonomy (NCBI): domain Eukaryota; kingdom Metazoa; phylum Chordata; class Actinopteri; order Salmoniformes; family Salmonidae; genus Oncorhynchus; species Oncorhynchus mykiss. The sequence continues at coordinate 17,171,215 of NC_143051.1, read as the reverse complement.
TCTCAATGTAAACGGACTGGGGAGTGCCATCAAGAGAAGTAAGGTAATAGCAAAGATGAAACGGGAGAGAGGTGACATACTATTCTGGCAGGAAACTCACTTATCCACATCTGAACACGAGAAACTCAAGAAAATGGGATATAGGAACACTTTTGTTTCTTCTTACAAAATGGGTAGAAGGGGAGTTACATTCTTGATCCCAAATTCAGTTAATTTTGAGTTTGTCAGAAATAAAAGACAAGGAGGGCAGATTTATACTTGTTAAATGTAAACTGGATAACAAGGAAGTTACATTATTTAATGTATACGCACCCCAAGGGAGTGACATGGTCTTCTACAGGCAGGTGTTTGATTTAATTGCCACAGAAACCACTGGCACTCTTATCTGTTGAGGGGGCTTTAACACAATACTAAACTCACAATTGGACAGCACAAATCAAAATGGGAAAATGAATTTAGTTGCTAAAAAGATTAATAGGATACTGCAGGATCTAGGACTGCTCGATGTATGGCGTGACACCCACAAGACCGATAAGGAATATACTTTTTACTCAGCCCGCCACACTGAATACTCCAGGTTAGACTACTTTTTCATGTACAGTGCAGATAGACACAGGCTTGAGGATTGTAGGATCGGGCAGAGTGACTTATCAGATCATAATGGAGTTTACCTAACTCTACACCTTGATAGCAAACCAATAAATACTATATGGAGACTTAATACAAGCATGCAGATTGATCCAGCATTCAAGGAATCAATAAAGACAGAATTGAACATCTATCTGGAGAATAATGATAATGGGGAAGTATCTCCTGCTATATTGTGGGATGCAACTAAGGCGGTTATTAGAGGGAAGTTCATAGCCACATCATCTCTCAAGAAAAAGATTAAAGCACAGAAACTGCTGAAATTACAGGAAACCCTAAGAAACTTAGAATGATCTCATAGTCAATACAAAGACGCTCTTATATTACGAGAGATTCAAAAGGTAAAACAGGAAATTGACCAGATTTATAGAGAAGAAGTAGAGAAACTCAGGTTCCTGAAACAACGATACTATGAAGCAGGCTCAAAGGCAACCAAATTACTAGCATGGAGACTCAGGAAACAACCAGCACAGAATACCATTTTCAAAACAAAAGACCCCAAAACATAAAAGATCACATGCAAATTAGAGGAAATACAGAATGCATTTGAATCATATTACACAAATCTGTACAAGCAACCAGAGAAGGCAGATGCACAGACAATAGAGCACTTTTTGAACTCACTTGATCTCCCCTCAATTGGGACAGAGCAAAATGATAGACAACCTTTAGAAATGTCCACCGGAGAAATTAATAAAGCAATCTCAACAAAAAGTCAAGTCTCCAGGCCCTGATGGCTTCCCTCCAGAATGGTTCAAGACCTTCAGAGAACAATTAACACCTCTACTTAAGGCCTGTTTTAACTGGACTCTGAGGGAGGGGGTGTCTTCCCCCCCCCCCCCCCCCTCCACCCCCCACCGTCATGGAGAGAGGCCATCATATCAGTAATCCCAAAAGAGGGTAAAGATGAGAAAGAATGCAGTTCATATAGACCTATCACAATTCTTAACAGGGATTATAAACTATATGCATCAATAATAGCCAAAATAATGGAGATTGATGGAGATCAAACTGGTTTCATACAAAATAGGCAGACACAGGACAAGGAGAACACTACATGCCATGGACCACATTACTCAGAATAAGACAAGTGCAATATTAATTAGTCTAGATGCAGAAAAAGCATTTGATTCAGTGGGATGGGATTACCTATTCCAAGTTATGGAAAGATTTGGTTTCAACAGAGAAGTGATACAGTGCATCAAAACACTGTATTCATGTCCGACCAGAGCGAGGGGCAAGACAAGGCTGTAATCTTTCACCCACGCTCTTCTCCTTGTACCTCGAACCGTTACCACAGGCAATAAGACAGGATCCAACCTTAGAGGGAATAACCATATGAGGCTGTGAACATAAGACATGCATGTCTGCTGATGACGTTCTGTTATTCCTTAAAGACCCAGGCTCAAGTGTATCTAGATTGATGGATGTTTTACTAACATTTGGAACATATTCAGGTTATGTGCTTAATGTACACAAGACCCAAGCCCTAGTATATAATTATACCCCACAGGAAGAGCTGAAGAGTGGGTGTAACTTCACCTGGACCTCTTTATCCATTAAATATCTCAAACTTTATTGCATGAATTACAATCACATTAACAAGAAAATATATGATGACCTAGACAGGTGGAATTCACTTCTCTTGGATCTTAGTAGTATAATTTAAACAATCAAAATGAACATCCTGCCAAGGTTACTGTATTTGTTCCAATCACTGCTCATAGAAATCCCACCTAAACAGTTTAGGGAATGGGATAAACAATATCAAGGTTTATCTGGAACAGTAAGAGACCAAGATCTAGATATACAACATTACAGTTACCAACAAACTGTGGGGGTGTGGCCTTACCAAACCTAAAAGATTATTATGTGTCAGCCCAATTGAGACCCCTGGTGTGTTGGTGCAATTCAGAATATGAATCCAAATGGAAAGACATCGAGACTACTTTGACAGAGATACCCATACAGTCAGTTTTGGGAAATAGTCATGCTCACCGAGTCTGCACATTGTCAAAGCTTTCCTTCATTTTGGGTCAGTCACAGTGGTCAGGTATTCTGCCACTGTGTACTCTCTGTTTAGCGCCAAATAGCATTCTAGTTTGCTCTGTTTTTTTGTAAATTCTTTCTCTCTCTCGCTCTCTCTATGCTTTGCCTCAGGAGCTCAGACAGGTCATGGCTTTCCCAGGATGTTATTGCTTTTCAGTGAAGTTGCAATAATGATCTTATAAAACAATATTTGTTTCACCAAGTGTCAAAGGTTACTAATACACAATACAATGCATTTAATCTGTACCTTACAAATTGCCAGAAGGCAAAAATCCCTACTCAGTGTCGTAGTCTGAAGTGCAGCAAAAATAGTTGTTCAAAAACTCAAAATGGAGTGATCAGAAATCTGTGACGTGCCAAATTAGTACTAAAACACACTTATCCCCAGACACTGAAAGGAGATACTGTGAGTGCACCCTGGACTCACCTGTGAGTGAAGCCGTTGCTCATCTCATCTGAAGTTGTGAGCAGTCGTGCTGTGTGTGAAAGCTGCTAAAGGCCTCAGCACAGCGGGGGGCAGCTACTCTCCTCTTAAAGCAGGCAACACTAATCAATCTGATTGAGGGTGGCACTGATGTGATGGGAAACACGTTTCTCCGTAGCACGCTCACTAACCTCTCACTAAACCTAGGGTACGTCCCAATCATCTATCCTGCCTCCTGAAGTGTACACTCGTTCATTACATCCCAGAAATGTACAAACACTGGATTGGTGTTGGCACCGGTCAGATGGGGTTTTCATTTGCCAGTAATTTCCTTTCAAATCCATGAAGGGAAGTGAACAAGTGCACCCTTCAAGAAGAAGGAGATATCATTGGTGCACACTCTGACAGGCATCGAGAGGTGCCCAGAATGGCCAAAAACAACCAAACCCTGGGAAAACACATTTCTACTGCCTGTAATTTATATTTAATAGTACTCTGCCATCCCCTGGGCTTTATTGACTAACTGCCATTCTACTTTACTCATTTGACAAATCTGGAACTCTTGGGCCCAAGTTCCACAATACTTTTCTTCTTCGACTGTCACTGTTTCTAATTGAGTTTTTCTACCTCAGTGTACGTTCGCTTTGAAATTATTTACTTCTTAACACATTTGATCAATTCTGTCTTCTCATTGGAGAGATTATTTGTTATTGATGTTGATACCACGGCCGGCTCCATTCTTAGCTCTCCCTCCAATCACTATTTTGCTTGAGGGCACCAATCTTGGAGTAATATGGAACATGTTCTCAGTTATAGTTTGGAACAGAAATTGGAGTGTCTTCGCTAGGAACCAAATGGAGGTAAACAGGTCAAAACAGGGAGAGACTACCCTGAATTTGTCCAATAAGAAACGCTTTTGTTGCAAAACGTTTTGCTACGGTGTGTACTCCTCGATAGCCCACTTTTTAAAACAGTAACAACCTAGATTCTGAAGCTATACAGTGTTATCAATACATGATATTCAAAATAAATTACTCAAAATCAAATCAATCAAGTCAAAAAATGTATGTACCGATCCCAATCTCTGTGGCCGTAGGGCAGCAGAATTAACAGGGCCAAATTATTTCATTATCAGAGAGAGGAAGCGCATCTTTTTTAAGAGAATCAGCATACAGAGATATTATTCAGAGCTTAATTTGATCAACACCCTCAGTGTTATTTATTTCCTAATTATCCATCTCAAATGATCTACCTGGAGGGATGCCATACTGTCCCTAGAATAAATAACAAGATTGTTGGGAATACTAAAATAAGTTAAAAAGTACATTTGTGCATAGGACCTGAGTCTGTGTATGAATGTTGCACATAGTCTGGTGTGTGGGTGCCAAGACATCTATTTTCAGTTGTTTGAAGCTGGTGCACAAAACCAAAAGTAGAAAAATGTAACTTAAGCACAGGAAGCATAGAAATAGAGCACATAGAACAGATATGTAATTTCTTAAGACTTGCTTTCAATGGGAATGATAGATATAACTCATATTTCTATGTGAATATGGTTGGGTTACCCAAAAAGTTGCAGCTTTAACAGTTTAGGCCTACTTATAAAGCTCACTCAAACAACCAACTCAAGGTCTCAAGAAGTGTTTTACCACTCAGATTCTTTGTTATAATCTCAAGCCATTCTAACCTGATCACACACGCACACCAGCGTGTGTTCTCGTCTTCAAAGGAATCTCAGGCGAAGACGTGAGTCTTCTCTTTATTTATAGCCTATTGGATTGTCTGCCTGGGAGACATTTTGAACCTGTCACACCGTATTTCTTCAGTGTTTCAGGGAGTATGCCTGTCATAAAGGTAACCATTTTAAAATTGTCTGTCTGTCTGTCTGTCTGTCTGTCTGTCTGTCTGTCTGTCTGTCTGTCTGTCTGTCTGTCTGTCTGTCTGTCTGTCTGTCTGTCTGTCTGTCTGTCTGTCTGTCTGTCTGTCTGTCTGTCTGTCTGTCTGTCTGTCTGTCTGTCTGTCTGTCTGTCTGTCTGTCTGTCTGTCTGTCTGTCTGTCTGTCTGTCTGTCTGTCTGTCTGTCTGTCTGTCTGTCTGTCTGTCTGTCTGTCTGTCTGTCTGTCTGTCTGTCTGTCTGTCTGTCTGTCTGTCTGTCTGTCTGTCTGTCTGTCTGTCTGTCTGTCTGTCTGTCTGTCTGTCTGTCTGTCTGTCTGTCTGTCTGTCTGTCTGTCTGTCTGTCTGTCTGTCTGTCTGTCTGTCTGTCTGTCTGTCTGTCTGTCTGTCTGTCTGTCTGTCTGTCTGTCTGTCTGTCTGTCTGTCTGTCTGTCTGTCTGTCTGTCTGTCTGTCTGTCTGTCTGTCTGTCTGTCTGTCTGTCTGTCTGTCTGTCTGTCTGTCTGTCTGTCTGTCTGTCTGTCTGTCTGTCTGTCTGTCTGTCTGTCTGTCTGTCTGTCTGTCTGTCTGTCTGTCTGTCTGTCTGTCTGTCTGTCTGTCTGTCTGTCTGTCTGTCTGTCTGTCTGTCTGTCTGTCTGTCTGTCTGTCTGTCTGTCTGTCTGTCTGTCTGTCTGTCTGTCTGTCTGTCTGTCTGTCTGTCTGTCTGTCTGTCTGTCTGTCTGTCTGTCTGTGCATGCTATTCTGGAATTGGTTCTCCGCCTTTTCCCAGCAGTCATGTCACACGGGTTTGTTGGTTTGTATTCAGTTTGTTGTATTCCTCAGGAACTAATTCAATGAGTGTTGCTTATTGATGCTGGGAAATAGACCAGGCACTTTATTGAAAAACAAAGCCTGCTTTTGGGATTACTTTGAAAAAGCTTGGGTTGTGGGGGAGGAGGAGGAGGCTTCGTGTGACAAACAAACAACATTGCCCTGGGTGCTGTTTTTTGGATCACAGGGTTTATTTAGCTAAATTAACCCATTTTTAAAGCTGTCGTTCGTCCTTCTGTTTGTTCTCTTCCATCTGACAGAATTGTGTCCTATGTGAGGGGGAGAGGGACGGAGGGGCAGAGGGAGAGAGAGAATTTCTATGGCCTTGGCCACAGATGTTGTCTTAGTCCATAGCTGTATACAGTCGGGAGGATAGAATGAACAAAGATTGATTTGGACACACAAAGCCGCCCAGTGGCCTTGTGTGTACATCTATTTCTCTGTTGTCATTTGAACCAGAATGCACCACCTTCACGGGACAGAACAGTCTACATTCAGTGTCACAGTCTAAGTCTACATTTATCCAATTTAAAAATAAAAAAAAAATTCAAATGTTGCTATATAAGACCGAATAGGTCTAGGCCTAGGTGACATATGCTCTCTGGGGGGCAAGACCTCCAGGGGGTCCCCAAAGTTCATGGTACCCCCTGCTTTGTGGGCGGGGGGGTACTACGCTAGTGCCTCCATTTAAACATCCGTGTCACACAGAACAAAAAAGGCCAGGTGAACTATCTCGGACAGCTCTTCGGCACGTGTCTAGCCTCTCTCTCTGCAACTCTGGTGATGGGTTAGCAGACTCCTTTCTCTCTGGTGATGGGTTAGCAGACTCCTTTCTCTCTGTTGATGGGTTAGCAGTCTCGTCTCTCTGTTGATGGGTTAGCAGTCTCCTCTCTCTGTGATGGGTTAGCAGTCTCCTCTCTCTCTCTCTCTGCAGCTCTGGTGATGGGTTAGCAGACTCCTTTCTCTCTGTTGATGGGTTAGCAGTCTCCTCTCTCTCTCTCTCTCTGCACCTCTGTTGATGAGTAAGCAGACTCCTTTCTCTCTGTTGATGGGTTAGCAGTCTCCTCTCTCTCTCTCTCTCTGCACCTCTGGTGATGGGTTAGCAGACTCCTTTCTCTCTGGTGATGGGTAAGCAGACTCCTTTCTCTCTGTTGATGGGTTAGCAGTCTCCTCTCTCTGGTGATGGGTTAGCAGTCTCCTCTCTCTCTCTGCAGCTCTGGTGATGGGTTAGCAGTCTCCTCTCTCTCTCTGCACCTCTGGTGATGGGTAAGCAGACTCCTTTCTCTCTGTTGATGGGTTAGCAGTCTCCTCTCTCTCTCTCTCTCTGCAGCTCTGGTGATGGGTTAGCAGTCTCCTCTCTCTGTTGATGGGTTAGCAGTCTCCTCTCTCTCTCTCTCTCTGCACCTCTGGTGATGGGTAAGCAGACTCCTTTCTCTCTGTTGATGGGTTAGCAGTCTCCTCTCTCTCTCTCTCTGCAGCTCTGTTGATGGGTTAGCAGTCTCCTCTCTCTGTTGATGGGTTAGCAGTCTCCTCTCTCTCTCTGCAGCTCTGGTGATGGGTTAGCAGACTCCTTTCTCTCTGTTGATGGGTTAGCAGTCTCCTCTCTCTCTCTCTCTGCACCTCTGGTGATGGGTTAGCAGTCTCCTCTCTCTGTTGATGGGTTAGCAGTCTCCTCTCTCTCTCTCTCTCTGCACCTCTGGTGATGGGTAAGCAGACTCCTTTCTCTCTGTTGATGGGTTAGCAGTCTCCTCTCTCTCTCTCTGTTGATGGGTTAGCAGTCTCCTCTCTCTCTCTCTCTCTCTGCACCTCTGTTGATGGGTTAGCAGTCTCCTCTCTCTCTCTCTGGTGATGGGTTAGCAGTCTCCTCTCTCTCTCTGGTGATGGGTTAGCAGTCTCCTCTCTCTCTCTGGTGATGGGTTAGCAGTCTCATCTCTCTCTCTCTCTCTCTGCACCTCTGTTGATGGGTTAGCAGTCTCCTCTCTCTCTCTCTCTCTGCACCTCTGGTGATGGGTTAGCAGACTCCTTTCTCTCTGTTGATGGGTTAGCAGTCTCCTCTCTCTCTCTCTCTCTGCAGCTCTGGTGATGGGTTAGCAGTCTCCTCTCTCTGTTGATGGGTTAGCAGTCTCCTCTCTCTCTCTCTCTGCACCTCTGTTGATGGGTTAGCAGTCTCCTCTCTCTCTCTCTGCACCTCTGTTGATGGGTTAGCAGTCTCCTCTCTCTCTCTCTGCACCTCTGGTGATGGGTTAGCAGTCTCCTCTCTCTCTCTCTGCACCTCTGTTGATGGGTTAGCAGTCTCCTCTCTCTCTCTCTCTCTGCACCTCTGGTGATGGGTAAGCAGACTCCTCTCTCTCTCTCTCTGCAGCTCTGTTGATGGGTTAGCAGTCTCCTCTCTCTCTCTCTCTGCAGCTCTGTGATGGGTTAGCAGTCTCCTCTCTCTCTCTCTCTCTGCAGCTCTGGTGATGGGTTAGCAGTCTCCTCTCTCTGTTGATGGGTTAGCAGTCTCCTCTCTCTCTCTGCAGCTCTGGTGATGGGTTAGCAGTCTCCTCTCTCTGTTGATGGGTTAGCAGTCTCCTCTCTCTCTCTGCAGCTCTGGTGATGGGTTAGCAGTCTCCTCTCTCTCTCTCTGCACCTCTGGTGATGGGTGAGCAGACTCCTCTCTCTCTCTCTCTGCAGCTCTGTTGATGGGTTAGCAGGCTCCTCTCTCTGTTGATGGGTTAGCAGTCTCCTCTCTCTCTCTCTCTCTGCACCTCTGTTGATGGGTAAGCAGACTCCTTTCTCTCTGTTGATGGGTTAGCAGTCTCCTCTCTCTCTCTCTCTCTGCACCTCTGGTGATGGGTAAGGAGACTCCTTTCTCTCTGTTGATGGGTTAGCAGTCTCCTCTCTCTCTGTTGATGGGTTAGCAGTCTCCTCTCTCTCTCTGCACCTCTGGTGATGGGTTAGCAGTCTCCTCTCTCTGTTGATGGGTTAGCAGTCTCCTCTCTCTCTCTCTCTCTGCACCTCTGGTGATGGGTTAGCAGACTCCTTTCTCTCTGTTGATGGGTTAGCAGTCTCCTCTCTCTGTTGATGGGTTAGCAGTCTCCTCTCTCTCTCTCTCTCTGCACCTCTGGTGATGGGTTAGCAGTCTCCTCTCTCTCTCTCTCTCTGCACCTCTGTGGTGGGTTAGCAGTCTCCTCTCTCTCTCTGCACCTCTGTTGATGGGTAAGCAGACTCCTTTCTCTCTGTTGATGGGTTAGCAGTCTCCTCTCTCTCTCTCTCTCTGCACCTCTGGTGATGGGTTAGCAGTCTCCTCTCTCTGTTGATGGGTTAGCAGTCTCCTCTCTCTGGTGATAGGTTAGCAGTCTCCTCTCTCTCTCTCTCTCTGCACCTCTGTTGATGGGTAAGCAGACTCCTTTCTCTCTGTTGATGGGTTAGCAGTCTCCTCTCTCTCTCTCTGCACCTCTGGTGATGGGTTAGCAGTCTCCTCTCTCTGTTGATGGGTTAGCAGTCTCCTCTCTCTCTCTCTCTCTGCACCTCTGGTGATGGGTAAGCAGACTCCTTTCTCTCTGTTGATGGGTTAGCAGTCTCCTCTCTCTCTCTCTGTTGATGGGTTAGCAGTCTCCTCTCTCTCTCTCTCTCTCTGCACCTCTGTTGATGGGTTAGCAGTCTCCTCTCTCTCTCTCTGGTGATGGGTTAGCAGTCTCCTCTCTCTCTCTGGTGATGGGTTAGCAGACTCCTCTCTCTCTCTGGTGATGGGTTAGCAGTCTCATCTCTCTCTCTCTCTCTCTGCACCTCTGTTGATGGGTTAGCAGTCTCCTCTCTCTCTCTCTCTCTGCACCTCTGGTGATGGGTTAGCAGACTCCTTTCTCTCTGTTGATGGGTTAGCAGTCTCCTCTCTCTCTCTCTCTCTGCAGCTCTGGTGATGGGTTAGCAGTCTCCTCTCTCTGTTGATGGGTTAGCAGTCTCCTCTCTCTCTCTCTCTGCACCTCTGTTGATGGGTTAGCAGTCTCCTCTCTCTCTCTCTGCACCTCTGTTGATGGGTTAGCAGTCTCCTCTCTCTCTCTCTGCACCTCTGGTGATGGGTTAGCAGTCTCCTCTCTCTCTCTCTGCACCTCTGTTGATGGGTTAGCAGTCTCCTCTCTCTCTCTCTCTCTGCACCTCTGGTGATGGGTTAGCAGACTCCTTTCTCTCTGTTGATGGGTTAGCAGTCTCCTCTCTCTCTCTCTCTCTCTCTGCAGCTCTGGTGATGGGTTAGCAGTCTCCTCTCTCTGGTGATGGGTTAGCAGTCTCCTCTCTCTCTCTCTCTCTGCACCTCTGGTGATGGGTAAGCAGACTCCTCTCTCTCTCTCTCTCTGCAGCTCTGTTGATGGGTTAGCAGTCTCCTCTCTCTCTCTCTCTGCTGCTCTGTGATGGGTTAGCAGTCTCCTCTCTCTCTCTCTCTGCAGCTCTGGTGATGGGTTAGCAGTCTCCTCTCTCTGTTGATGGGTTAGCAGTCTCCTCTCTCTCTCTGCAGCTCTGGTGATGGGTTAGCAGTCTCCTCTCTCTGTTGATGGGTTAGCAGTCTCCTCTCTCTCTCTGCAGCTCTGGTGATGGGTTAGCAGTCTCCTCTCTCTCTCTCTGCACCTCTGGTGATGGGTAAGCAGACTCCTCTCTCTCTCTCTCTGCAGCTCTGTTGATGGGTTAGCAGTCTCCTCTCTCTGTTGATGGGTTAGCAGTCTCCTCTCTCTCTCTCTCTCTCTCTGCACCTCTGTTGATGGGTAAGCAGACTCCTTTCTCTCTGTTGATGGGTTAGCAGTCTCCTCTCTCTCTCTCTCTCTGCACCTCTGGTGATGGGTTAGCAGTCTCCTCTCTCTGTTGATGGGTTAGCAGTCTCCTCTCTCTCTCTGCACCTCTGGTGATGGGTTAGCAGTCTCCTCTCTCTGTTGATGGGTTAGCAGTCTCCTCTCTCTCTCTCTCTCTGCACCTCTGGTGATGGGTTAGCAGACTCCTTTCTCTCTGTTGATGGGTTAGCAGTCTCCTCTCTCTGTTGATGGGTTAGCAGTCTCCTCTCTCTCTCTCTCTCTGCACCTCTGGTGATGGGTTAGCAGTCTCCTCTCTCTCTGTTGATGGGTTAGCAGTCTCCTCTCTCTCTCTCTCTCTGCACCTCTGTGGTGGGTTAGCAGTCTCCTCTCTCTCTCTGCACCTCTGTTGATGGGTAAGCAGACTCCTTTCTCTCTGTTGATGGGTTAGCAGTCTCCTCTCTCTCTCTCTCTCTGCACCTCTGGTGATGGGTTAGCAGTCTCCTCTCTCTGTTGATGGGTTAGCAGTCTCCTCTCTCTGGTGATGGGTTAGCAGTCTCCTCTCTCTCTCTCTCTCTGCACCTCTGTTGATGGGTAAGCAGACTCCTTTCTCTCTGTTGATGGGTTAGCAGTCTCCTCTCTCTCTCTCTCTCTCTCTCTCTGCACCTCTGGTGATGGGTTAACAGTCTCCTCTCTCTGTTGATGGGTTAGCAGTCTCCTCTCTCTGGTGATGGGTTAGCAGTCTCCTCTCTCTCTCTCTCTCTGCACCTCTGGTGATGGGTTAGCAGTCTCCTCTCTCTCTCTCTCTCTGCACCTCTGTTGATGGATAAGCAGATTCCTTTCTCTCTGTTGATGGGTTAGCAGTCTCCTCTCTCTCTCTCTCTCTGCACCTCTGGTGATGGGTTAGCAGTCTCCTCTCTCTGTTGATGGGTTAGCAGTCTCCTCTCTCTCTCTCTCTCTGCACCTCTGGTGATGGGTTAGCAGTCTCCTCTCTCTGTTGATGGGTTAGCAGTCTCCTCTCTCTGGTGATGGGTTAGCAGTCTCCTCTCTCTGTTGATGGGTTAGCAGTCTCCTCTCTCTCTCTCTCTCTGCACCTCTGGTGATGGGTAAGCAGTCTCCTTTCTCTCTGTTGATGGGTTAGCAGTCTCCTCTCTCTCTCTCTCTGCACCTCTGGTGATGGGTTAGCAGTCTCCTCTCTCTCTCTCTCTCTGCACCTCTGGTGATGGGTAAGCAGACTCCTTTCTCTCTGTTGATGGGTTAGCAGTCTCCTCTCTCTCTCTCTCTGCACCTCTGGTGATGGGTTAGCAGTCTCCTCTCTCTGTTGATGGGTTAGCAGTCTCCTCTCTCTCTCTCTCTCTGCACCTCTGTTGATGGGTAAGCAGACTCCTTTCTCTCTGTTGATGGGTTAGCAGTCTCCTCTCTCTCTCTCTCTGCACCTCTGGTGATGGGTTAGCAGTCTCCTCTCTCTGTTGATGGGTTAGCAGTCTCCTCTCTCTCTCTCTCTCTGCAGCTCTGGTGATGGGTTAGCAGTCTCCTCTCTCTGTTGATGGGTTAGCAGTCTCCTCTCTCTCTCTGCAGCTCTGGTGATGGGTTAGCAGACTCCTTTCTCTCTGTTGATGGGTTAGCAGTCTCCTCTCTCTCTCTCTCTCTCTGCACCTCTGGTGATGGGTAAGCAGACTCCTTTCTCTCTGTTGATGGGTTAGCAGTCTCCTCTCTCTGTTGATGGGTTAGCAGTCTCCTCTCTCTCTCTCTCTCTGCACCTCTGGTGATGGGTAAGCAGACTCCTTTCTCTCTGTTGATGGGTTAGCAGTCTCCTCTCTCTCTCTCTCTGCAGCTTTGTGATGGGTTAGCAGTCTCCTCTCTCTCTCTCTCTGCAGCTCTGTGATGGGTTAGCAGTCTCCTCTCTCTCTCTCTCTGCAGCTCTGTGATGGGTTAGCAGACTCCTCTCTCTCTCTGCAGCTCTGTGATGGGTTAGCAGACTCCTCTCTCTCTCTGCAGCTCTGTGGTGGGTTAGCAGTCTCCTCTCTCTCTCTCTACAGCTCTGTGGTGGGTTAGCAGTCTCCTCTCTCTCTCTGCAGCTCTGTGATGGGTTAGCAGGTTCCTCTCTCTCTGCAGCTCTGTGATGGGTTAGCAGTCTCCTCTCTCTCTCTTTCTGCAGCTCGGTGGTGGGTTAGCAGTCTCCTCTCTGTCTCCTCTCTCTCTGCAGCTCTGTTGATGGGTTAGCAGTCTCCTCTCTCTTTCTCTGCAGCTCTGTGGTGGATTAGCAGTCTCCTCTCTGTCTTCAGCTCTGTGATGGGTTAGCAGTCTCCTCTCTCTCTCTCTCTGCATTTCTGTGGTGGGTTAGCAGTCTCCCTCTCTCTCTCTCTCTCTTTCTGCAGCTCTCTGGTGGGTTAGCAGTCTCCTCTCTCTCTCTCTCTCTCTCGCGCTCTCTCTCTCTCTCGCTCCAGCTCTGTTCAAATCAAATCAAATATATTTATAAAGCCCTTCTTACATCAGCTGATATCTCAAAGTGCTGTTCAGAAACCCAGCCTAAAACCCCAAACAGCAAGCAATGCAGGTGTAGAAGCACGGTGGCTAGGAAAAACTCTCTAGAAAGGCCAAAACCTAGGAAGAAACCAGGCTATGAGGGGTGGCCAGTCCTCTTCTGGCTGTGACGGGTGGAGATTATAACAGAACATGGCCAAGATGTTCAAATAATAATAATCACAGTAGTTGTCGAAGGTGCAGCAAGTCAGCACCTCAGGAGTAAATGTCAGTTGGCTTTTCATAGCCGATCATTAAGAGTATCTCTACCGCTCCTGCTGTCTCTAGAGAGTTGAAAACAGCAGGTCTGGGACAGGTAGCATGTCCGGTGAACAGGTCAGGGTTCCATAGCCGCAGGCAGAACAGTTGAAACTGGAGCAGCAGCACGGCCAGGTGGACTGGGGACTGCAAGGAGTCATCATGCCAGGTAGTCCTGAGGCATGGTCCTAGGGCTCAGGTCCTCCGAGAGAAAAAAAAATAAAGATAATTAGAGAGAGCATACTTAAATTCACACAGGACACCATGTTGATGGGTTAGCAGTCTCCTTTCTCTCTGTTGATGGGTTAGCAGTCTCCTCTCTCTCTCTCTCTCTCTCTGCAGCTCTGTGATGGGTTAGCAGTCTCCTCTCTCTCTCTCTCTCTCTCTCTCTCTCTCTCTCTCTCTCTCTCTCTATGCAGCTCTGTGGTGGGGTAGCAGTCTCCTCTCTCTCTCTCTCTCTCTCTCTCTCTCTCTCTGCAGTTCTGTTGATGGGTTAGCAGTCTCCTCTCTCTCTCTGCAGCTCAGTGGTGGGTTAGCAGTCTCCCCTCTCTCAATTCAATTCAATTCAATGGCTTTATTGGCATGGGAAACGTGTTAACATTGCCAAAGCAAGTGAGGTAGATAATATATAAAGTGAATATATAAAGTGAAAAACAATAAAAAATTAACAGTCTCTCTTTCTCTGTAGCTCTGTGGGGGTTTAGCAGTCTTCTCTCTCTGCAGCTCTGTGGTGGGTTAGCAATCTCCTCTCTCTCTCTGCAGCTCTGTGATGGGTTAGCAGTCTCCTCTCCCTCTCTCTGCAGCTCTGTTGATGGGTTAGCAGGCTCCTCTCTCTCTCTCCCTCGCTCTCTCTCTGCAGCTCTGGTGATGGGTTAGCAGGCTCCTCTCTCTCTGCAGCTCTGTGGTGGGTTAGCAGTCTCCTCTCTCTCTGCAGATCTGTGATGGGTTAGCAGGCTCCTCTCTCTCTCTCTCTCTGCAGCTCTGTGATGGGTTAGCAGGCTCTTCTCTCTCTCTCTCTCGCTCGCTGCAGTTCTGTGATGGGTTAGCAGGCTCCTCTCTCTCTCTCTGCAGCTCTGTGATGGGTTAGCAGGCTCCTCTCTCTCTGCAGCTCTGTGGTGGGTTAGCAGTCTTCTCTCTCTCTCTCTCTGCAGCTCTGTGGTGGGTTAGCAGTCTCCTCTCTCTCTCTCTCTACAGCTCTGTGGTGGGTTAGCAGTCTCCTCTCTCTCTCTGCAGCTCTGTGATGGGTTAGCAGGCTCCTCTCTCTCTGCAGCTCTGTGATGGGTTAGCAGGCTCCTCTCTCTCTGCAGCTCTGTGATGGGTTAGCAGGCTCCACTCTCTCTGCAGCTCTGTGGTGGGTTAGCAGTCTCCTCTCTCTCTCTCTCTCTCTGCAGCTCTGTGGTGGGTTAGCAGTCTCCTCTCTCTCTCTCTCTGCAGCTATGTGGTGGGTTAGCAGTCTCCTCTCTCTCTCTGCAGCTCTGTGGTGGGTTAGCAGTCTCCTCTCTCTCTCTGCACCTCTGTGGTGGGTTAGCAGTCTCCTCTCCCTCTCTCTGCAGCTCTGTTGATGGGTTAGCAGGCTCCTCTCTCTCTCTCCCTTGCTCTCTCTCTGCAGCTCTGGTGATGGGTTAGCAGGCTCCTCTCTCTCTGCAGCTCTGTGGTGGGTTAGCAGGCTCCTCTCTCTCTCTGCAGCTCTGTGGTGGGTTAGCAGTCTCCTCTCTCTCTGCAGTTCTGTGATGGGTTAGCAGGCTTCTCTCTCTCTCTCTCTCTGCAGCTCTGTGATGGGTTAGCAGGCTCTTCTCTCTCTCTCTCTCTCTCTGCAGCTCTGTGATGGGTTAGCAGTCTCCTCTCTCTCTGCAGTTCTGTGATGGGTTAGCAGGCTTCTCTCTCTCTCTCTCTCTCTGCAGCTCTGTGATGGGTTAGCAGGCTCTTCTCTCTCTCTCTCTCTCTCTCTCTGCAGCTCTGTGATGGGTTAGCAGGCTCCTCTCTCTCTCTCTCTCTATGCAGCTCTGTGATGGGTTAGCAGGCTCTCTCTCTCTCTCTTTCTCTCTGCAGCTCTGTGATGGGTTAGCAGGCTCCTCTCTCTCTCTGCAGCTCTGTGGTGGGTTAGCAGTCTCCTCTCTCTCTCTGCAGCTCTGTGGTGGGTTAGCAGTCTCCTCTCTCTCTCTGCAGCTCTGTGGTGGGTTAGCAGTCTCCTCTCTCTCGCTCTCTCTCTGCAGCTCTGTGGTGGGTTAGCAGTCTCCTCTCTCTCTCTCTCTGCAGCTCTGTGGTGGGTTAGCAGTCTCCTCTCTCTCTCTGCAGCTCTGTGATGGGTTAGCAGGGTCCTCTCTCTCTGCAGCTCTGTGATGGGTTAGCAGGCTCCACTCTCTCTGCAGCTCTGTGGTGGGTCAGCAGTCTCCTCTCTCTCTCTGCAGCTCTGTGGTGGGTTAGCAGTCTCCTCTCTCTCTCTGCAGTTATGTGGTGGGTTAGCAGTCTCCTCTCTCTCTCTGCAGCTCTGTGGTGGGTTAGCAGTCTCCTCTCTCTCTCTGCACCTTTGTGGTGGGTTAGCAGTCTCTCCTCTCTCTCTATGCAGCTCTGTGATGGGTTAGCAGTCTCCTCTGTCTCCCTCTCTCTATGCAGCTATGTGATGGGTTAGCAGTCTCCTCTCTCTCTCTATGCAGCTCTGTGATGGGTTAGCAGTCTCCTTTCTCTCTGTGTGGTGGGTTAGCAGTCTCCTTTCTCTCTGTGTGGTGGGTTAGCATTCTCCTCTCTCTCTCTCTCTCTCTCTCTCTGTGGTGGGATAGCAGTCTCTCCTCTCTCTCTGCAACCATGTGTGGTGGTTAGCCCATGTGTGGCTGGCGCTGCAGTGGCTGCACTGACAAAAGGCTATATTTTAAACATATTTAACACTGCAGTCATAGCCTACTGTGCCAACGTGTAGGACGATGAGCGATTTTCCAGCAGCAATACTGTAGTCAGCTCATAGCTACAGCCCAGAGAAAAGGCCAAAGAAAGAACAGAAGTGAACCAAAGTCTGAGAGGAAAAGAAAAGAGCTAGAGGACATAGAATGTACTGTAACAGCTAATCAGAAGAGCTTTGAGACATGTTCAGTCACAGCAGCAGAAGCATAACCCTGAGACTACGTTGGCAGACACTTGACAGAGCACTTTGGATACCTCCTTGAGAGTTGTGTTTCTTACCTGTCAGGCAGTGTCGTCTGAGGCTGCTCCAGTTAACTTTAAATCATGGCCATGATTTAAGCTTTGAGCTCTCTAGACCTAAGGCCTAAATTCAATCCAGCTGTCGATCTGTGTTATGGGCCGATTCAGACAGGAAAGGTATGCCTTCCCTACACACTTGTCAGTAGTTGGTATTCAGATTTATGCAGGTGGGTTCGCAAGTGCGTGGTTACGTTGCGGGCGCTGAATAAATGTAATTCAAGCGATGAAAACCCTTCAACTTGCTGGCCAACAGATTTTCTCGTCAGCAGCAACGATGTTAAGATGAAACAGTCAGAGGTCACCAAGTGCAACATAGCTTCGGCATGTAATTTAGCTCGAAAGATGTGTTGGCATCGACTAATTGTCTCTGGCCCCCTCCCAATTAGGGGGAGTGATAAGCTTTACAGCAGACTCGCACAACTCAATCGCTGGTTGAAAAGTGTATTCAGCCCCTCCCAAAAGATAGAATTTGTAGATAACTGGCCCTCTTTCTGGGACTCACCCACAAACAGGACCAAGCCTGGCCTGTTGAGGAGTGACGGACTCCATCCTAGCTAGAGGGGTGCTCTCATCTTATCTACCAACATATACAGGGCTCTAACTCCCCTAGCTCCACAATGAAATAGGTGCAGGCTGTTAGCCAGCCTGCCAGATTAGTGGAGTCTTCCCCTAGCACAGTCTCTTAGTGAAGTCTGCCCCTAGCACAGTCTAGATGTTTTCTTTAATGAGTCTGACATGCAGTATATACTGTTGCTCCCAGACCAGGCCCAAATCCCCGCTATTCACATTAAGAAAATACAGAGATTCAGGGGGCGCAGATCCGAGTGCCTTGTGAGAATTCGTCGGCGAGTGGGGAACCTACCACTACCATCCGTTCTATTGGCCAATGTTCAACCATTGGAGGACAAACTGTTTGAGCTCCGTTTGAGACTATCCTACCAACAGGATATTAAAAACTGTAATATCTTTTCACCGAGTCTTGCCTGAAAGACGACACAGATAATATACAGTTGGCTGGAATTTCCGTGCATCGGCAAGACAAAACCGGTACCTCCAGTAAGACGAGGGTGGTGGTGTGTGTCTTTGTCAAAAACAGCTAGAGCGCGATGTCTATTAGTAAGGAAGTCTAAGCAAACAAAAATGCTCATCCAGAAGCGGCGCTCCTAGTGGCAGGGGACATTAATGCAGGCAAACTTAAATCCATTTTACCTAGTTTCTACCAGCATGTCACATGTGCAACCAGAGGGGGAAAAAACTCTAGACAACCTTTACTCCACACACAGAGACAAGTACAAAGCTCTCTCCCACATTCCATTTGGCAAATCTGACCATAACTCATAACCTCCTTCATACCACCTCAGTCACTGGCTTCATTAAAAAGTGCATTGACGATGTCATCCCCACAGTGACCGTACGTACGTACATACATATCCCAACCAGAAGCCATGGATCACAGGAAACATCCGCACCAAACTAAAGGCTAGAGCTGCCACTTTCAAGGAGCGGGACACTAATCCGGACGTTTAGAAGAAATCCTGCTATGCCCTCAGTTGAACCATCAAAGAGGCAAAACATCAATTCAGGATTAAGATTGAATTCTACTACACTGGCTCTGACACTTGCAAACTATTGAGTACTACAAAGGAAATCCCAGCTGCGAGCTGCCCAGTGACGCGAGCCTACCAGACGGGCTAAATGCCTTTTATGCCCGCTCTGAGGCAAGCAACACTAAAGCATGCATGAGAGCACCAGCTGCTCCTGTCAACATTCACAAGGCTGCGGGGTCATATGTGTTACCAGGATGTGTACTCCGTGTACTGACCAACTGGCAAGTGTCTTCACTGATATTTTCAACCTCTCCCTGACCGAGTCTGCAATAGCTACATGTTTCAAGCAGACCACCATAGTCCCTGTGTCCAAGTAAAGGTAACCTGCCTAAATGACTACCACCCCGTAGCACACACGTCGGTAGCCATTAAGTGCTTTGAAAGGCTGGTCATCTCTCACATCAACATCATCATCCCGGAAACCCTAGACCCACTCCAATTCGCATACCGCCCCAACAGATCCACAAATGACGCAATTGCACTCCACACTGCCCTTTCCCACCTGGACAAAAGGAACACCTATGTGAGAACACGGTTCATTAACTACAGCTCAGCGTTCAACACCATAGTGCCCACAAAGATCATCACTAAGCTACGGACCATGGGACTAAACACCTCGCTCTTGCAACTGGATCCTGGACTTCTGCCACAGTGATCCTCAACACTGGACCTCTCAGGGGTGCATGCTTAGTCCCCTCCTGTACTCCATGTTCACCCACGACTGTGTGGCTAAGCACGATTCACCATCATTAAGTTTGCTGACGGCTTGGCCTACCGCCATTGTGCCTCCTGCCATCCAGGACCTCTATACTAGGCGGTGTCAGAGGAAGGCCCAAAAAATTTACAAAGACTACAGTCACCCAAGTCATAGACTGTTCTCTCTGCTACCATATGGCAAGGGGTACCAGAGCGCCAAGTCCAGGTCCAAAAGGCTCCTTAACAACTTCTACCCATCAGACTGCTGAACAATTAATCAAATAGCCACCCGTAAAATTTACATTGACACCCCCCCACACACTGCTGCTACTTGCTGTTTATTATCTATACATAGTCACTTTACCCTACCTACATGCACAAATTACATTTAGTTTATTTCGTAAATATTTTCTTAACTGCATTTTGGTTAATAAGGGCTTGTAAATAAGAATTGCCCGGTAAGGTTGTTGTATATGACAAATACACTTTGATTTGAACTTTGTGTAATACCCTAGATGCAGTCACACCACTAAAATCATTTGTCACAAGAATCTAGCAAAGAAGCAAATGACAGATACCTCTTTGAATATGTGTATTTCTCCAAAACTCAGTTGTCCTGAGTCTGCACAGAACTGCCAGGACCTCGGATCAATGTTTCTTAATCCTGTATCTTTCAACACATTCACAAAAATAATAATGGCCTCTAAACCTTCCAGCGGCCTACTGGACCCTGTTCTAACTAAACGACGGAAAGAGCTACTTCTTGTGCTTGGCCCTCCTATGTTGAACATAATAAATGTCTCCCTATCCTCCGGATGTGTATCAAATTTACTCAAATCTGAAACTTTGTCTAAAAATAATGCAGAAAAGCTAATCCATGCTTTTGTCACTTCAAGATTAGACTACTGTAATGGTATACTCTCCAGCTCCCTGGATAAAGCGCTAGAATCCTGACTATAACCCCCAAATTTGATCATATTACTCCAGTGCTAGCCTCTGGCTTCCTGATAAGGCTAGGGCTGATTTCAAGGTTTTACTACTAACCTACAAATCATTACATGGACTTGCTCCTACCTATCTCTCAGATTTGGTCCTGTTGTACATGCCTACACGTACGCTACGGTCACAAGACCCAGGCCTCATTGTTCCTAGAATTTCTAAGCAAACAGCTGGAGACATGGATTTCTCCTATAGAGCTCCATCTTTACGGAATGGTCTGACGATCCATGTAAGAAACGCAGTCTTGGTTTCAGCCTTTGACTTTACTGAAGACTCATCTATCTCTTCAGTAGGTGCTAAGATTGAGTGTAGTCTGACCCAGGGGTGTGAAGGTGAAAGGCACTGGAGTGATGAACCACCCTTGTGGTCTTTGACTGGCTGGCTACCCTCTTCACTGGGATTCTCTGACCCTATTACGTGGGCTGAGTCACTGGCTTACTAGTGCTCTTCCATGCCGTCCCTAGGAGGGGTGCATCACGTCTTGCCAGGCTTTTTTCGCTATATTCGACTTGAGTGAGTGGAGTTACTGACGTTATGTTGCGCCCTCTCAGGCTTGTGTGGTGGGGGAGATCTTTTTGGGCTATACAGTGGAGCAAAAAAGTATTTAGTCAGCCACCAATTGTGCAAGTTCTCCCACTTAAAAAAATGAGAGAGGCCTGTAATTTCCATCATAGGTACACTTCAACTATGACAGACAAAATGAGAAAAAAAAATCCAGAAAATCACATTGTAGGATTTTTAATTAATTAATTTGCAAATTCTGGTGAAAAGTAAGTATTGATTTATAAGATTTTTTTTCTCATTTTGTCTGTCAAAGTTGAAGTGTACTTATGATGAAAATTACAGGCCTCTCATCTTTTTAAGTGGGAGAACTTGCACAATTGGTGGCTGACTAAATACTTTTTTGCCCCACTGTACATTGTCTCAGGGAAGTGAGTTGGTGGTCTGTTGATATCCCTCTGGTGGTGTGGGTGCTGTGCTTTGGCAAAGTGGGTGGGGTTACAGTGCATTCTGAAAATATTCAGATCACTTGACATTTTCCACATTTTGTTAAATTACAGCCTTATTCTTAAATGTATTAAATCGTTCCCCCCCCCCCCCCCCCCCCTCAATCTACTCACAATACCCCATAATGACAAAGCAAAAACAGGTTTTACAAATGTTTGCAAATGTATAAAAAAAACTACTGAAAAATCACATTTACATAAGTTTCAGACCCTTTACTCAGTACTTTGTTGAAGCACCTTTGGCAGCGATTACAGCCTTGAGTCTTCTTGGATATGATGCTACAAGCTTGGCACACCTCTATTTGGGCAGATTCTCTCAAGCTCTGTCAGGTTGGGTGGGGAGTGTTGCTGCACAGCTATTTTCAGGTCTCTCCAGAGATGTTCGATTGGCTTCAAGTCAGGGCTCTGGCTGGGCCACTCAAGGACAATCAGAGACTTGTCCGAAGCCAGTCCTGCATTGTCTTGACTGTGTGCTTAGGGTCGTTGTCCTGTTGGAAGGTGAACCTTCACCCCAGTCTGAGGTCTTGAGTGCTCTGGAGCAGGTGTTCATCAAGGATCTCTGTACTTTGCTCTGTTCATCTTTGCTTCGATCCTGACTAGTTTCCCAGTCCCTGCTGCTGAAAAACATCCCCACAGCATGATGCTGACACCACCATTCTTCACCGTAGGGATGGTGCCAGTTTCCTCCATACGTGATGTTTGGAATTCAGGCCAAAGAGTTCATTCTTGGTTTCATCAGACCAGAAAATCTTGTTTCTCATGGTCTGAGAGTCCTTTAGGTGCCTTTTGGCAACTCCAAGCGGGCTGTCATGCGCTTTTTTACTGAGGAGTAGCTTCCGTCTGGCCACTCTACCTTAAAGGCCTGGTTGGTGGAGTCCTGTAGAGATGGTTGTCCTTCTGGAAGGTTCTCCCATCTCCACAGAGGAACTCTGGAGCTCTGTCAGAGTGACCATTGGGTACTTGGTCACCTACCAAGGTCCTTCTCCCCCCCACTTGCTCAGTTTGGCCGCCAGCTCTTGGAAGAATCTTGGTGGTTCCAAACTTCTTCAGTTTAAGAATGACGGAGGCCATTGTGTTCTTTGGGAACTTCAATGTTTCAGAAATGTTTTGGTACCCTTCCCCAGATCTGCGCCTCAACATAATCCTGTCTCGGAGCTCTACGGACAATTCCTTCGTTCTCATGGCTTGGTTTTTGCTCTGACATGCACTGTCAACTGTGCCTTTCCAAATCATGTCCAATCAATTTAATTTAACCACAGCTGGATTCCAGTCAAGTTGTAGAAACATCAAGGATGATCAACGGAAACAGGATGCATCTGAGCTCAATTTCAAGTCTCATAGCAAAGGGTCTGAATACTTATGTGAATTAGGTATTTTATATTTTTATTTAACACATTTGCAAAAAAATCTAAATCTGTTTTCACTGTGTAGATGAGAATTTTAGAATAAGACTGTAACGTAACACAATGTGGATAAAGTCAAGTGGTCTGAATACTTTCCAAATGCACTGTATAGGAGGAGGCTGAAGAAATTCGGCTTGTCACCAAAAGCACTCACAAACTTCTACAGATGCACAATCGAGAGCATCCTGGCGGGCTGTCTCACCGCCTGGTATGGCAACTGCACCGCCCTCAACCGTAAGGCTCTCCAGAGGGTAGTGAGGTCTGCACAACGCATCACCGGGGGCAAACTACCTGCCCTCCAGGACACCTACACCACCCGATGTCACAGGAAGGCCATAAAGATCATCAAGGACATCAACCACCCGAGCCACTGCCTGTTCACCCCGCTATCATCCAGAAGGCGAGGTCAGTACAGGTGCATCAAAGCTGGGACCGAGAGACTGAAAAACAGCTTCTATCTCAAGGCCATCAGACTGTTAAACAGCCACCACTAACATTGAGTGGCTGCTGCCAACACACTGACACTGACTCAACTCCAGCCACTTTAATAATGGGAATTGATGGGAAATGATGTAACTATATCACTAGCCACTTTAAACAATGCTACCTTATATAATGTTACTTACCCTACATTATTCATCTCATATGCATACGTATATACTGTACTCTATATCATCGACTGTATCCTTATGTAATACATGTATCACTAGCCACTTTAACTATGCCACTTTGTTTACATACTCATCTCATTTGTACATACTGTACTCAATACCATCTACTGTATCTTGCCTATGCTGCTCTGTACCATCACTCATTAATATATCCTTATGTACATATTCTTTATCCCCTTACACTGTGTACAAGACAGTAGTTTTGGAATTGTTAGTTAGATTACTTGTTATTACTGCATTGTCGGAACTAGAAGCACAAGCATTTCGCTACACTCGCATTAACATCTGTATGTGACAAATAAAATTTGATTTGATTTGATATCCTGCCTGGTTGGTCCTGTCTGGGGGTATCGTCGGACAGGGCCACATTGTTGCTTTCTCTTTGGGGTTTTAGGCTGGGTTTCTGTATAAGCACTTTGACATCTGCTGATGTAAAAAGGGCTTTATAAATACATTTGATTGATAATCAGGACACGTTAGCACCAGGTGGAGCTTTTGTGTAGACCTGACCAATCTTGATCGGATGACGAAAACCATAAAGGTCTAAGCGGATCTAGAGTAGCATCGTTTTCTCCATCTAGTGCAGGGTTCCACATAGGCGCCCCCAGGGTCATTTTATTTGGCCATGTATAAAGAGTCATATGTGATCATATCCCAATGTAAATCAAGGTTTGAAATTATTCTTTTTTTTGTTGTCAAATACTATATCTGTTTGGGTTTCATGCGGTCAATTTGCAGTGTACAAATTATAACCATGTCCCAGCTGCTCAAGAAAAAAAGAAATGTCACACGGCTGAACGAAATTGAGGACCCCTGATCTGTTGGTTCCTAGCTGGAAAACCTGTGCCTCTGCATTAGTGATATCACACTTATACAGTACTGTAGGTGTAACATCAGAAAATAAACATGATAAATGAAATGCAAAAAATATGAAGTAATATCATAATGCTAATTGTTTAATTTGTGATACATTGTACATTTTTCCATGATAATTTAATTGGAAACATTAATAGTCAATATGTCCGTATCATACAATCATATTTACATTTAAATGCATACGTGTGCATGGATTTATATTATGTAGCAGATACATTAAATAAAAATGGCTAAATTACAAAATGACCATTAAATTAAGGTCAAAATTAACAGATAGACATACACGTGTCATTAAGCAAGCGTTACTCTTTGGCCGGGTTTCAACGTCACTGTGCTCTGAGACTTTCCTTCTCCCGAAGCTCCAAAGGACTCATACCTGATGAGACAGAAAACAACAAGGCTGGAAAGAAAAACTCTTTATACCAGGGATGGGAAACTTTGATGGGGTGCTGGCCACCAAAAACAAAACTCATCATGAGAGACCGCAGTGGCTGGTGGGTATGCATATATATTTGGTGTTTTGATTTCCTGAGAAATTGATCGATGTACTGCAGTACTACTCACAGGTCAGTGTACCTCCTCCAGTCCTGCTTGCTGAGGGAGGCTCTGGTGGCATTCAGGGCTGAGGTGAGGTGGGCCTGACACAGGAGCAGACCTGTCCTGATGGGGCCACCCTGGACCGGGACACTGTCCTCCTGCACAGACAAACACCTCCTACAGTTACTAGTGCTTTGAGATGAATGTATGAAAAGTGCTTTATAAACAGAGTTACTATTCTAGATAAAGTACTGACAGTAGCTCGTCTGTAGTTGCTCTTGATGTTGCTGATTTCCAGACGGAGGCGGTCTAGCTGCTCATGGCTGAGCTCCTCGTAGCCATCCTGTAGCGAGGACATATAGGCCGGGGGGTGGGAGAAGCCAGGGTCTCTGACCGACGCACCGGTCAGGTCATTAGAGTTGGGCCCCGAGACACCCTGGGAGTTCTAGGGGGACAGACAAAGGGAGGGTGAGAACAACACAGCTTTAGACGGAGCTCTCCACATAAAGAAGTACATGGCATTTAAAAAGATTAGCTAATGTTGCTAATAACTAGGTCTATAAGGGGTAACACTTCATTTGGATAGTCCCAAGAAGATGGTTTGTAGATGTTCAATAACTGTCAACAACATTTCAACTAACTATCCACTAACCCTTATTGTTAGCGAGCAGTTGCTTAGATAGTCTCATATAGATCTATGGATGGTCATACTATCAAAAAAAAAGTGTTACCCTACACGGTTCTTTCCATATTACACTATTCTCATCCTGGACAATCAATCATAATATTGTGTCCCAAATGGCACCCTATGCCCAATATCATGCACTACTTTTGACTAGTACCCTATGGCCCCATAGGACCCTGTTTAAAATGTACTTCACTACATAAGAGAACAAGGTGCTGTTTGGGACGCAGACCATCATCTCACCAGTCCCGAGGGGGAAGGGTTGCCCAGCTCGGACTCAAAGGAGCTGCCGAAGTACAGCCTCCAGATGTTACCACGGGGGTCCTCAGGGGGGACGTCACTGAGGTCCAGCAGCACCATGGAGTGGTCCAGCCCGCACCCTCTCTCCCCTTCCCCAGTTGAGTCATCAGACCCACTGCTGTGGTTCAGAAAGATCATGGAGGACAGGCTTATGTCGCTGTCCGAACCCGACCCCAGGTCCTAGAGGGAGAGAGGGGAGAGGTTTACTGGTCCTGGAGGGAGAGAGGGAGGAGAGGTTTACTGGTTCTGGAGGGAGAGAGAGGAGAGATGTACTGGTCCTGGAGGGAGAGAGGGAGAGGTTTACTAGTTCTGGAGGGAGAAGGGAGAGAGAGGAGAGGTTTACTGGTCCTGAAGGGAGAGAGGGATAGAGAGGAGAGGTTTCCTGGTTCTGGAGGGAGAGAGGGGAGAGGTTTACTGGTTCTGGAGGGAGAGAGAAGAGAGGTTTACTGGTCCTGGAGGGAGAGAGGGATAGAGAGGAGAGGTTTACTGGTCCTGGAGGGAGAGGGGGATAGAGAGGAGAGGTTTACTGGTCCTGGAGGGAGAGAGGGATAAAGAGGATAGATTTACTGGTTCTGGAGGGAGAGAGAGGAGAGGTTTACTGGTCCTGGAGGGAGAGAGGGATAGAGAGGAGAGGTTTACTGGTTCTGGAGGGAGAGAGAGGAGAGGTTTACTGGTCCTGGAGGGAGAGGGGGATAGAGAGGAGAGGTTTACTGGTCCTGGAGGGAGAGGTTTCCTGGTTCTGTAGGGAGAGAGGGATAAAGAGGATAGATTTACTGGTCCTGGAGGGAGAGAGGGATAGAGAGGAGAGGTTTACTGGTTCTGGAGGGAGAGAGAGGAGAGGTTTACTGGTCCTGGAGGGAGAGAGAGGAGAGATTTACTGGTTCTGGAGGGAGAGAGAGGAGAGGTTTACTGGTTCTGGAGGGAGAGGAGAGGTTTAATGGTTCTGGAGAGAGAGGAGAGGTTTACTGGTTCTGGAGGGAGAGAGAGGAGAGGTTTACTGGTACTGGAGGGAGAGGGGGATAGAGAGGAGAGGTTTACTGGTTCTGGAGGGAGAGAGAGGAGAGGTTTACTGGTTCTGGAGGGAGAGAGAGGAGAGGTTTACTGGTTCTGGAGGGAGAGAGAGGAGAGGTTTACTGGTTCTGGAGGGAGAGAGAGGAGAGGTTTACTGGTCCTGGAAGGATAGAGAGGAGAGGTTTACTGGTTCTGGAGGGAGAGAGAGGAGAGGTTTACTGGTTCTGGAGGGAGATAGGGATGGAGAGGTTTAATGGTTCTGGAGGGAGAGGAGAGGTTTAATGGTTCTGGAGGGAGAGAGAGGAGAGGTTTACTGGTTCTGGAGGGAGAGAGAGGAGAGGTTTACTGGTTCTGGAGGGAGAGAGAGGAGAGTTTACTGGTTCTGGAGGGAGAGAGAGGAGAGGTTTACTGGTTCTGGAGGGAGAGAGAGAGAGAGAGGAGAGGTTTACTGGTCCTGGAAGGATAGAGAGGAGAGGTTTACTGGTTCTGGAGGGAGAGAGAGGAGAGGTTTACTGGTCCTGGAGGGAGAGAGAGGAGAGGTTTAATGGTTCTGGAGGGAGGGAGAGAGAGGAGAGGTTTACTGGTCCTGGAGGGATAGAGAGGAGAGGTTTACTGGTTCTGGAGGGAGAGGAGAGGTTTAATGGTTCTGGAGGGAGAGAGAGGAGAGGTTTACTGGTTCTGGAGGGAGAGAGAGGAGAGGTTTACTGGTCCTGGAGGGATAGAGAGGAGAGGTTTACTGGTTCTGGAGGGAGAGGAGAGGTTTAATGGTTCTGGAGGGAGAGAGAGGAGAGGTTTACTGGTTCTGGAGGGAGAGAGAGGAGAAGTTTGACTACCTTTGACTACTGGATGTTCTCATAGGCACTTTAGTATTGCCAGTGTAACAGTATAACTTCCGTCCCTCTCCTCGCTCCTACCTGGGCTCGAACCAGGAACACATCGACAACAGCCACCCTCAAAGCAGCGTTACCCATGCAGAGCAAGGGGAACAACCACTCCAAGTCTCAGAGCGAGTGACGTTTGAAACGCTATTAGCACGCACCCCGCTAACTAGCTAGCCATTTCACATCGGTTACACCAGCCTAATCTCGGGAGTTGATAGGCCTGAAGTCATAAACAGCTCAATGCTTGAAGCACAGCGAAGAGCTGCTGGCAAAACGCACAAAAGTGCTGTTTGAATGAATGCTTACGAGCCTGCTGCTGCCTACCACCGCTCAGTCAGACTGCTCTATCAAACCATAGACTTAGTTATAACATAATAACATACAGAAATACGAGCCTTAGGTCGAATCCGGAAACTATCACCTCGAAAACAAGACGTTTATTCTTTCAATGAAATACGGAACCGTTCTGTATTTTATCTAACGGGTGGCATCCCTAAGTCTAAATATTCCTGTTACATTGCACAACCTTCAATGTTATGTCATAATTACGTAAAATTCTGGCAAATTAGGCGGCCCAAACTGTTGCATATACACTTACTCTGCGTGCAATGAACGCAAGAGAAGTGACACAATTTCACCTGGTCAATATTGCCTGCTAACCTGGATATATTTTAGCTAAATATGCAGGTTTAAAAATATATACTTCTGTGTGTTGATTTTAAGAAAGGCATTGATGTTTATGGTTAGGTACACATTGGAGCAACGATACACACCACATTGATTATATGCAATGCAGGACATGCTAGATAAACTAGTAATATCATCAACCATGTGTAGTTATAACTAGTGATTATGATTGATTGATTGTTTTTATAAGATAAGTTTAATGCTAGCTAGAAACTTACCTTGGCTTACTGCATTCGCGTAACAGGCAGGCTCCTCGTGGAGTGCAATGAGAGGCAGGTGGTTAGAGCGTTGGACTAGTTAACTCTAAGGTTGCAAGATTGAATCTTGGAACTGACAAGGTAAAAATCTGTCGTTCTGCCCCTGAACAAGGCAGTTACCCCACCGTTCCTAGGCCGTCATTGAAAATAAGAATGTGTTCTTAACTGACTTGCCTAGTTAAATAAAGATTAAAAATAAATAATCGTCAAAAAACCGTGTCCAAAAATACCGATTTCCAATTGTTATTCAAACTTGAAATCGGCCCTAATTAATCGGCCATTCCGATTAATCGGTCGACCTCTAGTCTGAATACTTTTCAAATGCACTGTATAGGAGTACGGGCTCATTGTAATGTCTAGGATGGACTAAATGGAACGGTATCAAACATATGGATACCATGTTTGACTCCATTCCAGCCATTACAAGGAGCACGTCCTCCTATAGCTCCTCCCACCAGCCTCCACTGCCAGAAACCTCATGATTGGTCCTTCACAGTGAGCCCAGCAGATCTTTCTGTTGGTTACTTTTACAGATCCATTTAGCTCTACCATTCATTCAAAGTAAAATTAATAATTAATTAATTACCCTGTTAACCTTTTAGGGCAGGCGGAACCCCCTCAACAACATTCCACTGAAAAGGCAGCGCTCAAAATTAAAAAATATTTTTCAGAAATATGTAAGTGGAAGATAAACATCTTGTTAATCTACCCATCGTGTCCGATTTAAAAAATGCTTTACAGCGAAAGACAACATATGATTATGTTAGGTCAGAGTTAAGTCACAAAAACACACACAGCCATTTTCCAGCCAAAGAGAGCAGTCACAAAAATCTGAAATATAGATCAAATGAATCACTAACCTTTGATGATCTTCATCAGATGACACTCATAGGACATTATGTTACACAATACATGTATGTTTTGTTCGATAATGTGCATATTTATATCCAAAAATCTCAGTTTACATTGGCGCGTTACGTGCAGTAATGTTTTGATTCCAAAACATCCAGTGATTTTGCAGAAATACTCATAATAAACATTGATAAAAGATACAACTGTTATTCACAGAATTAAAGATAGACTTCTCCTTAATGCAACCTCTGTGTCAGATTTATGGAAAAAGCACAATCTGAGAACGACGCTCGGAACCCAAAACAGCCAGAGGAATATCAGCCATTTTGGAGTCAACAAAGTTAGAAATTACACCATAAATATTCACTTACCTTTGATGATCTTCATCAGAAGGCACTCCCAGGAATTCCACCTCGACAATAAATGACTGATTTGTTCCATAAAGTTCCATAAAGTCCATAATTTATGTCCAAATAGCCACTTGTTGTTAGTGTGTTCAGCCCAGTAATCCATCTTCATGAAAAACTCTAAACGTTTTGTTACAGTCCTTTAGAAACATGTCAAACGATGTATGGAATCAATCTTTAGGATGTTTTTAACATAAAACATCAATGTTCGAACCAGAGAATTTCTTTGTCTGAAGAAAAGCACTGGAACGAGAGGTAACTCTGTCGGGAGCGCGCGTCATGAGACCAAGGCTCTCTGCCAGACCACTGACTCAAAGAGGTCTCATGAGCCCCTGCTGAATAGTAGAATCATCAAACCAGTTTCTAAAGACGGTTGACATCTAGTGGAAGCACTAGGAAGTGCAACCTCATCCATATCTCAATGTGTATTTGGTAGGTCAAGCTTTGAAAAACTACAAACCTCAGATGTCCCACTTCCTGGTTGGATATTTCAGGTTTTCGCCTGCCATACGAGTTCTGTTATACTCACAGACATCATTCAAACAGTTTTAGAAACTTCAGAATGTTTTCTATCCAATACTAATAATATGCATATATTAGCATCTGGGACAGAGTAGGAGGCAGTTCACTCTGGGCACACTATTCATCCAAAAGTGAAAATGCTGCCCCCTATCCCAAAAAGGTTAATGACATAAATCCATGTAGTTCTACTATTAAATCCATAGTCCTCTCTACTGAAGCTATGGTGTTAGAACCAATAGCTGACTGAATATCATACATTGCTGTAGTGCATCTCTACCAATAGACCCACAGCGCCCCCTGGTGGCAGAATGACTCACGTGCAGCAGGCTGGGCCCCAGGGTGCTGTGGATGGCCTCTAGCTGGGCATTGTACAGCAGGGCCTTCAGGTCAGCGCCAGTAAACGTGTCCGTGGCCCCGGCCATCTGCTCCAGGTCCACATCGTCAGCCAGGGGAACCGAGTGGCTCAGAGCCCTCAGGATCTCTACACGCGCCTCCTGGGGGGGGGGGGGGGGGGGGGGGGGGGGGGGGGGGGGGGGGGGGACCATCGGGTTAAATATAACATACAATCACTCAAAAGTCTGGGTCCCAAATTACACGCTATTCCAAACATTGCACTAGTGTATCATTGGCCCTATATAGGACTGAGTGTGGTCAGGAGGGGGACAGTTGAGACTATAGGACTGAGTGTGGTCAGGAGGGGGACAGTTGAGACTATATAGGACTGAGTGTGGTCAGGAGGGGGACAGTTGAGACTATAGGACTGAGTGTGGTCCAGACCTGGTCAGGAGGGGGACAGTAGAGAGACTTGTCCAGGCGGCCAGGCCTCAGCAGGGCAGGGTCTATCAAGTCTGGACGACTAGTGGCAGCCAGGACATACACACCTGGACGCAAGCACGCACGCACACACACACACACGCACACACACACAGAGAGAGAGAGGGAAACATTAGACAAGCAAACCGCTAAGCAAAAGGAACATTACTCACTAAAATGATAGTGCTGGTAAAATGACTGTACTGTTCATTTGTCTAAATATATACATTTTTGAAGTATATCATAAATCTAAATCAAGCCGACTAAGCAAAGCCTAATGGAATGGGCCAAAAGCTAGTAGGATAGATAGATCAAATCAAAGTTTATTTGTCACGTGCACCGAATACAACAGGTGTAAACCTTACAGTGAAATGCTTACTTACAGGCGCTAACCAATGGTGGCAAAAAAAGGTGTGTGTGTGTGTGTAGGTAAGTAAAGAAAGAAAACAACAGTAGAAAGACATTTGAAAAAAAGAGTAGCAAGTCTTTACACAGACACCTGTTAGTCAGGCTTATTGAGGTAGTATGTACATGTCGGTATCGTTAAAGTGACTATGCACATATGATGAACAGAGTAGCAGAAGCATAAAAAGAGGGGTTGGCGGGTGGTGGGACACAATACAGATAGCCCGGTTAGCCAGTGTTGCTTGCCTCGAAGCGAGCATAGAAGTGATTTAGCTCGTCTGGTAGGCTCGTGTCACTAGGCAGCTCGCGTCACTGTGCAGCTCGCGGCTGTGCTTCCTTTTGTAGTCTGTAATAGTTTGCAAGCCCTGCCACATAAGACAAGCATCGGAGCCGGTGTAGTATGATTCAATCTTAGCCCTGTATTGACGCTTTGCCTGTTTGATGGTTCGTCGCAGGGCATAGCGGGATTTCTTGCAAGCTTCCGGGTTAGAGTCCCGCACCTTGAAAGAGGCAGCTTAACCCTTTAGCTCAGTGTGAATGTTGCCTGTAATCCATGGCTTCTGGTTGGGGTATGTACGTACAGTCACTGTGGGGATGATGTCCTCGATGAACTTATTGATAAAGCCAGTGACTGATGTGGTGTACTCCTCAATGTCATCGGAAGAATCCCGGAACATGTTCCAGTCTGTGATAGCAAAACAGTCCTGTAGTTTAGCATCTGCTTCATCTGACCACTTTTTTATAGACCGAGTCACTGGTGCTTCCTGCTTTAAATTTTACTTGTAAGCAGGAATCAGGAGGATAGAGTTGTGGTCGGATTTACCAAATGGAGGGCGAGGGAGAGCTTTGTACGCGTCTCTGTGTGTGGAGTACAGGTGATCTAGAATTTTTTCCCTATCGCTGTCCTGATATCCAGAAGCTCTTTGTCTAATCCGAGGTGAGTGATCGCTGTCCTGATATCCAGAAGCTCTTTGTCTAGTCCGAGGTAGTGATCGCTGTCCTGATATCCAGAAGCTCTTTGTCTAATCCGAGGTGAGTGATCGCTGTCCTGATATCCAGAAGCTCTTTGTCTAATCCGAGGTGAGTGATCGCTGTCCTGATATCCAGAACCTCTTTGTCTAATCCGAGGTGAGTGATCTCTGTCCTGATATCCAGAAGCTCTTTGTCTAATCCGAGGTGAGTGATCGCTGTCCTGATATCCAGAAGCTCTTTGTCTAATCCGAGATGAGTGATCGCTGTCCTGATATCTAGAAGCTCTTTGTCTAATCCGAGGTAGTGATCGCTGTCCTGATATCTAGAAGCTCTTTTCTGACGTAAAATACGGTTGCAGAAACATTATGTACAAAGAACTTACAAATATCGCGAAAAACCCCACATAATAACACAATTGGTTAGGAGACTAAACTGGTGGCCATCTCCTCCGGTGCCATCTTGGAAATCGGGTACTAACCCTGTGTAGGGACTGGGATAGATCGGGTACTAACCCTGGGTGCTGCGTGCCCTGTTAATTTGTCTAAATATATAAAAAATGAAAGTATATCATAAAACTAAATCAAGCCGACTAAGCAAAGCCTAATGAAATGTATGTTAAACATATGACAGCAGTGTCTGTTCTAGATGCCGCCGTCCTCTCGCCATACCCTGTAGTCCCTCCACCCCATCCAGCTGGGTCAGTAGCTGGTTGACCACCCGGTCAGTGACCCCGGTGTTGTCGTGACCCCTCCTGGGTGCCAAGGAGTCAAACTCATCAAAGAACAGGATGCAGGGCTTAGCAGCCTGGGCTCTGCAGGGGAACAGAAACACATAGTATAGGTTAACACTACACCAGCACCGTTTGTGGCTATGGTTACACTATTGTGTAGCAAAGTGCACACACCTCTGGAAGACGTCTCTGATAGCCTGCTCACTGGCTCCAATGTACTTGCTGAGGAGTTCGGGACCCTGAAAACAGTATTAAAAACACACTCATATGCGACTCAATGAAACCATGCAACAATAAGTTCCCAGTGTAAACGCTCACCATGTATTCTTGTATTAGAACGTATTTCAATCAATCAAATGTATTTCTAAAGCCCTTTTTATATCAGCAGATCTCTCAAAGTGCTGTACAGAAACCCGGCCTTTAAGCATTTATATATCTAGTCACCGATACTGGGGCAGTGAACACAAATGGCACCCTATTCACTACATTTTGCACTACTACCCTATGGTCCCTGGTCAAAAGTAGTGCACTATATAGGCAATAGGGTGCGATTTGAGACGGGTCCTGGTACATTTCAAACCCACCTTGATACTGATGAAGTTCATCCCACTCTCCTTGGCCACGGCACCAGCCAGCAGGGTTTTCCCAGTGCCTGGAGCGCCGTACAGCAGAAGTCCTGAGCGCTGCCGGATGGGAAGGCTGGAGAAGAGCACCGGATACTGGAACATACAAAGACTGACATGAGTGGGAGATGGGCGACTATCCAATAACACACCAAGTACCTCATATCAAATTCTATAGGCGAACAGCTCCACCAAAGCTCTGAGACAAGGTTCTACAGCAGCACCAATTAATGGATTCATCAAACCTGTCCTGTATACTGTATAACCTGGGTAAGTAATTGAGAAACATTTTTGTGGTACAATAACAACCTGGTCTTCCTGTGAGATTTGTACTGACCTGATCCCAGATCATAGTCACGCTCACTATAGGAGTTAGCAAGACAACACACACAGATCTGGGACCAGGCTAGAGATATTCACCTTGGCCGGTAGCAGGATGGTGTCCATGAGTAACTGGCGTACTTGATGCAGTCCCCCTACCCTCTCAAGGCCTGCACCACTGGGGCTCTGCAGCTGAGCCCCCCACAGAGTGGGAGGGGTGAAGCCCTTCAGAGCCTGCACAAAATCCCTCCACGACAGACACACTCCTGGGACGAGGAGAAGACACAGACAGAGTATACAACGTTACAATAAGGACTGATTCTCATTTCAATGGACAACCAAGTACAGTACTCTATTACTGTAGTCATTGCATGTGATAACCATGTGTTGTTCATTTTGTCTTAGTGGTTTGTGATTGAAGTTGGGAGATGTGTGTTATGGTTTTGGTGTGACTGAAATATCTATAGTTTTTTAGTTTACTAATTCAAGGTCATTTTTAGGAATCGGAAGGATGCCACAAACAGAGAATTTTATATTTGGACCAAAAGCTAGTAGGATAGATAGATTGGGTACTAACCCTGGGTGCTGTGTCCCCTGTGTAGGGAATGGGATAGATAGGGTACTAACCCTGGGAGCTGTGTCCCCTGTGTAGGGAATGGGATTGATAGGGTACTAACCCTGGGCGTTGTGTCCCCTGTGTAGAGATTGGGATATATTTTTATTTATTTATTTTACCAGGCAAGTTGACTGAGAACACATTCTCATTTACAGCAATGACCTGGGGAATAGTTACAGGGGAGAGGAGGGGGATGCATGAGCCAATTGTAAGCTGGGGATGATTAGGGACAGCTTGGGAATTTAGCCAGGACACCAGGGTTAACACCCCTACTCTTACGATAAGTGCCATGGGATCTTTCATGACCTCAGAGAGTCAGGACACCCGTTTAATATCCCATCCGAAAGACGGCACCCTACACAGGGCAATGTCCCCAGTCACTGCCCTGAGGCATCCCCTGTGTAGGGACTGGAATAGATAGGTTACTAACCCTGGGTGCTGCGTGCCCTGTGTAGGGACTGGAATAGATAGGTTACCAACCCTGGGTGCTGCGTGCCCTGTGTAGGGACTGGAATAGATAGGTTACTAACCCTGGGTGCTGCGTGCCCTGTGTAGGGACTGGAATAGATAGGTTACTAACCCTGGGTGCTGTGTCCCCTGTGTAGGGACTGGAATAGATAGGTTACCAACCCTGGGTGCTGCGTGCCCTGTGTAGGGACTGGAATAGATAGGTTACCAACCCTGGGTGCTGCGTGCCCTGTGTAGGGACTGGAATAGATAGGTTACCAACCCTGGGTGCTGCGTGCCCTGTGTAGGGCGTTGGCATGGATGGCCCTCTCTAGCAGCAGGGCCAGGTCACGGGGCAGGTAGCCCTCTGTTTCCTTGGCAATAATCCCCAGGTCGAGCGTGTGTAGGGTCTCCTTGGATACAGCAGTCTTACTGAGGATCAGACAGCGCAGGATCTCTCCTCTCTGGGCCTGACAAGCAGACAACACAGTCACAATACATATCAAATCTAATCTCATTTTACTTGTCACATTCTTCATAAACATCAGGTGTTGACTAACAGTGAAATGCTTACTTACAGGTCCTTTTCCAGAAAATATCAAAAATAAAAATGGTACGCTGACAGATGGTCCACATTGACTGTTTACAGATGGTCCACATTGACTGTTTACAGATGGTCCACATTGACTGTTTACAGATGGTCCACATTAACCGTCTGGCAGAATTATTATCACAAAGGTCAAGATGACGCCTTTGCAAAAATTACTCGACAGTCACAAAGCGAGACATAACTATGTAATACACATTATTATAAAGATACATGTAGCAACAAAGACGCTGTCCATGTAGCAACAAAGACACTGTCCATGTAGCAACAAAGACACTGTCCACGTAGCAACAAAGACACTGTCCATGTAGCAACAAAGACACTGTCCTGTCCATGTAGCAACAAAGACACTGTCCTGTCCATGTAGCAACAAAGACACTGTCCTGTCCATGTAGCAACAAAGACACTGTCCATGTAGCAACAAAGACACTGTCCACGTAGCAACAAAGACACTGTCCATGTAGCAACAAAGACACTGTCCACGTAGCAACAAAGACACTGTCCTGTCCACGTAGCAACAAAGACACTGTCCATGTAGCAACAAAGACACTGTCCTGTCCATGTAGCAACAAAGACACTGTCCTGTCCATGTAGCAACAAAGACACTGTCCACGTAGCAACAAAGACACTGTCCTGTCCATGTAGCAACAAAGACACTGTCCTGTCCACGTAGCAACAAAGACACTGTCCACGTAGCAACAAAGACACTGTCCTGTCCACGTAGCAACAAAGACACTGTCCTGTCCACGTAGCAACAAATACACTGTCCTGTCCACGTAGCAACAAAGACACTGTCCACGTAGCAACAAAGACACTGTCCACGTAGCAACAAAGACACTGTCCTGTCCATGTAGCAACAAAGACACTGTCCTGTCCATGTAGCAACAAAGACACTGTCCTGTCCATGTAGCAACAAAGACACTGTCCATGTAGCAACAAAGACACTGTCCATGTAGCAACAAAGACACTGTCCTGTCCATGTAGCAACAAAGACACTGTCCTGTCCATGTAGCAACAAAGACACTGTCCTGTCCATGTAGCAACAAAGACACTGTCCTGTCCACGTAGCAACAAAGACACTGTCCTGTCCACGTAGCAACAAAGACACTGTCCTGTCCATGTAGCAACAAAGACACTGTCCTGTCCACGTAGCAACAAAGACACTGTCCACGTAGCAACAAAGACACTGTCCTGTCCATGTAGCAACAAAGACACTGTCCTGTCCACGTAGCAACAAAGACACTGTCCT
Organism: Oncorhynchus mykiss; assembly: GCF_057628025.1. Lineage (NCBI taxonomy): Eukaryota > Metazoa > Chordata > Actinopteri > Salmoniformes > Salmonidae > Oncorhynchus > Oncorhynchus mykiss. Next base: position 17,134,483 of record NC_143051.1, on the reverse strand, counting down.
GTCCATGTAGCAACAAAGACACTGTCCTGTCCATGTAGCAACAAATACACTGTCCTGTCCATGTAGCGACAAAGACACTGTCCTGTCCATGTAGAAACAAATACACTGTCCTGTCCATGTAGCAACAAAGACACTGTCCTGTCCATGTAGCAACAAATACACTGTCCTGTCCATGTAGCAACAAAGACACTGTCCACGTAGCAACAAATACACTGTCCACGTAGCAACAAATACACTGTCCTGTCCACGTAGCAACAAATACACTGTCCTGTCCACGTAGCAACAAAGACACTGTCCTGTCCATGTAGCAACAGAGACACTGTCCACGTAGCAACAAATACACTGTCCTGTCCACGTAGCAACAAATACACTGTCCTGTCCACTTAGCAACAAAGACACTGTCCACGTAGCAACAAATACACTGTCCTGTCCACGTAGCAACAAATACACTGTCCTGTCCATGTAAATCAAATCAAATCAAATTTTATTTGTCACATACACATGGTTAGCAGATGTTAATGCGAGTGTAGCGAAATGCTTGTGCTTCTAGTTCCGACAATGCAGTAATAACCAACAAGTAATCTAACTAACAATTCCAAAACTACTGTCTTGTACACAGTGTGAGGGGATAAAGAATATGTACATAAGGATATATGAATGAGTGATGGTACAGAGCAGCATAGGCAGATACAGTAGATTGTATCGAGTACAGTATATACATATGAGATGAGTATGTAAACAAAGTGGCATAGTTAAAGTGGCTAGTGATACATGTATTACATAAGGATACAGTCGATGATATAGAGTACAGTATATACGTATGCCTATGAGATGAATAATGTAGGGTGAGTAACATTATATAAGGTAGCATTGGTTAAAGTGGCTAGTGATATATTTACATCATTTCCCATCAATTCCCATTATTAAAGTGGCTGGAGTTGAGTCAGTGTCAGTGTGTTGGCAGCAGCCACTCAATGTTAGTGGTGGCTGTTTAACAGTCTGATAGCCTTGAGATAGAAGCTGTTTTTCAGTCTCTCGGTCCCAGCTTTGATGCACCTGTACTGACCTCGCCTTCTGGATGATAGCGGGGTGAACAGGCAGTGGCTCGGGTGGTTGATGTCCTTGATGATCTTTATGGCCTTCCTGTGACATCGGGTGGTGTATGTGTCCTGGAGGGCAGGTAGTTTGCCCCCGGTGATGCGTTGTGCAGACCTCACTACCCTCTGGAGAGCCTTACGGTTGAGGGCGGAGCAGTTGCCGTACCAGGCGGTGATACAGCCCGCCAGGATGCTCTCGATTGTGCATCTGTAGAAGTTTGTGAGTGCTTTTGGTGACAAGCCAAATTTCTTCAGCCTCCTGAGGTTGAAGAGGCGCTGCTGCGCCTTCTTCACAATGCTGTCTGTGTGAGTGGACCAATTCAGTTTGTCTGTGATGTGTATGCCGAGGAACTTAAAACTTGCTACCCTCTCCACTACTGTTCCATCGATGTGGATAGGGGGGTGTTCCCTCTGCTGTTTCCTGAAGTCCACAATCATCTCCTTAGTTTTGTTGACGTTGAGTGTGAGGTTATTTTCCTGACACCACACTCCGAGGGCCCTCACCTCCTCCCTGTAGGCCGTCTCGTCGTTGTTGGTAATCAAGCCTACCACTGTTGTGTCGTCCGCAAACTTGATGATTGAGTTGGAGGCGTGCGTGGCCACGCAGTCGTGGGTGAACAGGGAGTACAGGAGAGGGCTCAGAACGCACCCTTGTGGGGCCCCAGTGTTGAGGATCAGCGGGGAGGAGATGTTGTTGCCTACCCTCACCACCTGGGGGCGGCCCGTCAGGAAGTCCAGTACCCAGTTGCACAGGGCGGGGTCGAGACCCAGGGTCTCGAGCTTGATGACGAGCTTGGAGGGTACTATGGTGTTGAATGCCGAACTGTAGTCAATGAACAGCATTCTCACATAGGTATTCCTCTTGTCCAGATGGGTTAGGGCAGTGTGCAGTGTGGTTGAGATGGCATCGTCTGTGGACCTATTTGGGCGGTAAGCAAATTGGAGTGGGTCTAGGGTGTCAGGTAGGGTGGAGGTGATATGGTCCTTGACTAGTCTCTCAAAGCACTTCATGATGACGGAAGTGAGTGCTACGGGGCGGTAGTCGTTTAGCTCAGTTACCTTAGCTTTCTTGGGAACAGGAACAATGGTGGCCCTCTTGAAGCATGTGGGAACAGCAGACTGGTATAGGGATTGATTGAATATGTCCGTAAACACACCGGCCAGCTGGTCTGCGCATGCTCTGAGGGCGCGGCTGGGGATGCCGTCTGGGCCTGCAGCCTTGCGAGGGTTAACACGTTTAAATGTCTTACTCACCTCGGCTGCAGTGAAGGAGAGACCGCAAGTTTTCGTTGCAGGCCGTGTCAGTGGCACTGTATTGTCCTCAAAGCGGGCAAAAAAGTTATTTAGTCTGCCTGGGAGCAGGACATCCTGGTCCGTGACTGGGCTGGATTTCTTCCTGTAGTCCGTGATTGACTGTAGACCCTGCCACATGCCTCTTGTGTCTGAGCCGTTGAATTGAGATTCTACTTTGTCTCTGTACTGACGCTTAGCTTGTTTGATAGCCTTGCGGAGGGAATAGCTGCACTGTTTGTATTCGGTCATGTTACCAGACACCTTGCCCTGATTAAAAGCAGTGGTTCGCGCTTTCAGTTTCACACGAATGCTGCCATCAATCCACGGTTTCTGGTTAGGGAATGTTTTAATCGTTGCTATGGGAACGACATCTTCAACGCACGTTCTAATGAACTCGCACACCGAATCAGCGTATTCGTCAATGTTGTTGTCTGACGCAATACGAAACATGTCCCAGTCCACGTGATGGAAGCAGTCTTGGAGTGTGGAGTCAGTTTGGTCGGACCAGCGTTGGACAGACCTCAGCGTGGGAGCCTCTTGTTTTAGTTTCTGTCTGTAGGCAGGGATCAACAAAATGGAGTCATGGTCAGCTTTTCCTGTGCTCTGCCTTACAAACAGGACAACGGAGTGGATCCCATGCAGCGACCCAAAAAAACGACTCCGAAAAAGAGGGAAACGAGGCGGTCTTCTGGTCAGACTCCGGAGACGGGCACATCGTGCACCATTCCCTAGCATTCTTCTTGCCAATGTCCAGTCTCTTGACAACAAGGTTGATGAAATCCGAGCAAGGGTAGCATTCCAGAGGGACATCAGAGACTGTAACGTTCTTTGCTTCACGGAAACGTGGCTTACTGGAGAGACGCTATCCGAAGCGGTGCAGCCAACAGGTTTCTCCACGCATCGCGCAGACAGGAAAAAACATCTTTCTGGTAAAAAGAGGGGCGGGGGCGTATGCCTTATGACTAACGTGACATGGTGTGATGAAAGAAACATACAGGAACTCAAATCCTTCTGTTCACCTGATTTAGAATTCCTCACAATCAAATGTAGACCGCATTATCTACCAAGAGAATTCTCTTCGATTATAATCACAGCCGTATATATCCCCCCCCAAGCAGACACATCGTTGGCTCTGAATGAACTTTACTTGACTCTTTGCAAACTGGAAACCATTTATCCGGAGGCTGCATTCATTGTAGCTGGGGATTTTAACAAGGCTAATCTGAAAACAAGACTCCCCAAATTTTATCAGCATATCGATTGCGCAACCAGGGGTGGAAAGACCTTGGATCATTGTTACTCTAACTTCCGCGACGCATATGTAGCCACAAATACACTGTCCTGTCCATGTAGCAACAAATACACTGTCCTGTCCATGTAGCAACAAATACACTGTCCTGTCCACGTAGCAACAAATACACTGTCCTGTCCACGTAGCAACAAAGACACTGTCCTGTCCATGTAGCAACAAATACACTGTCCTGTCCACGTAGCAACAAATACACTGTCCTGTCCATGTAGCAACAAAGACACTGTCCTGTCCATGTAGCAACAAAGACACTGTCCTGTCCATGTAGCAACAAATACACTGTCCTGTCCACGTAGCAACAAAGACACTGTCCTGTCCATGTAGCAACAAATACACTGTCCTGTCCACGTAGCAACAAATACACTGTCCACATAGCAACAAATACACTGTCCTGTCCACGTAGCAACAAATACACTGTCCTGTCCACGTAGCAACAAATACACTGTCCACGTAGCAACAAATACACTGTCCTGTCCACGTAGCAACAAATACACTGTCCTGTCTACGTAGCAACAAAGACACTGTCCTGTCCATGTAGCAACAGAGACACTGTCCACGTAGCAACAAATACACTGTCCTGTCCACGTAGCAACAAATACACTGTCCTGTCCACTTAGCAACAAAGACACTGTCCACGTAGCAACAAATACACTGTCCTGTCCACGTAGCAACAAATACACTGTCCTGTCCATGTAGCAACAAAGACACTGTCCATGTAGCAACAAATACACTGTCCTGTCCACGTAGCAACAAAGACACTGTCCTGTCCACATAGCAACAAAGACACTGTCCTGTCCATGTAGCAACAAAGACACTGTCCTGTCCATGTAGCAACAAATACACTGTCCTGTCCATGTAGCGACAAAGACACTGTCCTGTCCATGTAGCAACAAAGACACTGTCCTGTCCATGTAGCAACAAAGACACTGTCCTGTCCATGTAGCAACAAATACACTGTCCTGTCCATGTAGCAACAAAGACACTGTCCACGTAGCAACAAATACCCTGTCCACGTAGCAACAAATACACTGTCCTGTCCACGTAGCAACAAATACACTGTCCTGTCCACGTAGCAACAAAGACACTGTCCTGTCCATGTAGCAACAGAGACACTGTCCACGTAGCAACAAATACACTGTCCTGTCCACGTAGCAACAAATACACTGTCCTGTCCACTTAGCAACAAAGACACTGTCCACGTAGCAACAAATACACTGTCCTGTCCACGTAGCAACAAATACACTGTCCTGTCCATGTAGCCACAAATACACTGTCCTGTCCATGTAGCAACAAATACACTGTCCTGTCCATGTAGCAACAAAGACACTGTCCACGTAGCAGCAAATACACTGTCCACGTAGCAACAAATACACTGTCCTGTCCACGTAGCAACAAATACACTGTCCTGTCCACGTAGCAACAAAGACACTGTCCTGTCCATGTAGCAACAGAGACACTGTCCACGTAGCAACAAATACACTGTCCTGTCCACGTAGCAACAAATACACTGTCCTGTCCACTTAGCAACAAATACACTGTCCTGTCCACGTAGCAACAAATACACTGTCCTGTCCACGTAGCAACAAATACACTGTCCTGTCCATGTAGCAACAAAGACACTGTCCATGTAGCAACAAATACACTGTTCTGTCCACGTAGCAAAAAAGACACTGTCCTGTCCACGTAGCAACAAAGACACTGTCCTGTCCATGTAGCAACAAAGACACTGTCCTGTCCATGTAGCAACAAATACACTGTCCTGTCCATGTAGCAACAAAGACACTGTCCTGTCCATGTAGCAACAAAGACACTGTCCTGTCCATGTAGCAACAAAGACACTGTCCACGTAGCAACAAATACACTGTCCTGTCCACGTAGCAACAAATACACTGTCCTGTCCACGTAGCAACAAATACACTGTCCTGTCCATGTAGCAACAAATACACTGTCCTGTCCATGTAGCAACAAAGACACTGTCCACGTAGCAACAAATACACTGTCCTGTCCACGTAGAAACAAATACACTGTCCTGTCCATGTAGCAACAGAGACACTGTCCACATAGCAACAAAAACACTGTCCTGTCCACGTAGCAACAAATACACTGTCCTGTCCACGTAGCAACAAAGACACTGTCCACGTAGCAACAAATACACTGTCCTGTCCACGTAGCAACAAATACACTGTCCTGTCCATGTAGCAACAAAGACACTGTCCATGTAGCAACAAATACACTGTCCTGTCCACATAGCAACAAAGACACTGTCCTGTCCACGTAGCAACAAAGACACTGTCCTGTCCACGTAGCAACAAAGACACTGTCCTGTCTATGTAGCAACAAAGACACTGTCCTGTCCATGTAGCAACAAATACACTGTCCTGTCCATGTAGCAACAAAGACACTGTCCTGTCCATGTAGCAACAAAGACACTGTCCTGTCCATGTAGCAACAAAGACACTGTCCACGTAGCAACAAATACACTGTCCTGTCCACGTAGCAACAAAGACACTGTCCACGTAGCAACAAATACACTGTCCTGTCCATGTAGCAACAAATACACTGTCCTGTCCATGTAGCAACAGAGACACTGTCCACGTAGCAACAAATACACTGTTCTGTCCACGTAGCAAAAAAGACACTGTCCTGTCCACGTAGCAACAAAGACACTGTCCTGTCCATGTAGCAACAAAGACACTGTCTTGTCCATGTAGCAACAAATACACTGTCCTGTCCATGTAGCAACAAAGACACTGTCCTGTCCATGTAGCAACAAAGACACTGTCCTGTCCATGTAGCAACAAAGACACTGTCCACGTAGCAACAAATACACTGTCCTGTCCACGTAGCAACAAATACACTGTCCTGTCCACGTAGCAACAAATACACTGTCCTGTCCATGTAGCAACAAATACACTGTCCTGTCCATGTAGCAACAAAGACACTGTCCACGTAGCAACAAATACACTGTCCTGTCCACGTAGAAACAAATACACTGTCCTGTCCATGTAGCAACAGAGACACTGTCCACATAGCAACAAATACACTGTCCTGTCCACGTAGCAACAAATACACTGTCCTGTCCACGTAGCAACAAAGACACTGTCCACGTAGCAACAAATACACTGTCCTGTCCACGTAGCAACAAATACACTGTCCTGTCCATGTAGCAACAAAGACACTGTCCATGTAGCAACAAATACACTGTCCTGTCCACGTAGCAACAAAGACACTGTCCTGTCCACGTAGCAACAAAGACACTGTCCTGTCCACGTAGCAACAAAGACACTGTCCTGTCTATGTAGCAACAAAGACACTGTCCTGTCCATGTAGCAACAAATACACTGTCCTGTCCATGTAGCAACAAAGACACTGTCCTGTCCATGTAGCAACAAAGACACTGTCCTGTCCATGTAGCAACAAAGACACTGTCCACGTAGCAACAAATACACTGTCCTGTCCACGTAGCAACAAAGACACTGTCCACGTAGCAACAAATACACTGTCCTGTCCATGTAGCAACAAATACACTGTCCTGTCCATGTAGCAACAGAGACACTGTCCACGTAGCAACAAATACACTGTCCTGTCCACGTAGCAACAAAGACACTGTCCACGTAGCAACAAATACACTGTCCTGTCCACGTAGCAACAAATACACTGTCCTGTCCATGTAGCAACAAAGACACTGTCCATGTAGCAACAAATACACTGTCCTGTCCACGTAGCAACAAATACACTGTCCTGTCCATGTAGCAACAAAGACACTGTCCACGTAGCAACAAAGACACTGTCCACGTAGCAACAAATACACTGTCCTGTCCACGTAGCAACAAATACACTGTCCTGTCCATGTAGCAACAAAGACACTGTCCACGTAGCAACAAAGACACTGTCCACGTAGCAACAAATACACTGTCCACGTAGCAACAAATACACTGTCCTGTCCACGTAGCAACAAAGACACTGTCCTGTCCACGTAACAACAAATACACTGTCCTGTCCATGTAGCGACAAAGACACTGTCCTGTCCATGTAGCAACAAAGACACTGTCCACGTAGCAACAAATACACTGTCCTGTCCATGTAGCGACAAATACACTGTCGTGTCCATGTAGCAACAAAGACACTGTCCACGTAGCAACAAATACACTGTCCTGTCCACGTAGCAACAAAGACACTGTCCATGTAGCAACAAAGACACTGTCCATGTAGCAACAAAGACACTGTCCATGTAGCAACAAAGACACTGTCCATGTAGCAACAAAGACACTGTCCATGTAGCAACAGACACTGTCCTGTCCACGTAGCAACAAAGACACTGTCCATGTAGCAACAAAGACACTGTCCTGTCCATGTAGCGACAAAGACGCTGTCCATGTAGCGACAAAGACACTGTCCTGTCCATGTAGCGACAAAGACTCTGTCCTGTCCTGTCCATGTAGCGACAAAGACTCTGTCCTGTCCTGTCCATGTAGCGACAAAGACTCTGTCCTGTCCTGTCCATGTAGCGACAAAGACTCTGTCCTGTCCAGTCCATGTAGCGACAAAGACACTGTCCTGTCCATGTAGCGACAAAGACACTGTCCTGTCCATGTAGCGACAAAGACACTGTCCTGTCCATGTAGCGACAAAGACACTGTCCTGTCCATGTAGCGACAAAGACACTGTCCTGTCCATGTAGCGACAAAGACACTGTCCTGTCCATGTAGCGACAAAGACACTGTCCTGTCCATGTAGCGACAAAGACACTGTCCTGTCCATGTAGCGACAAAGACACTGTCCTGTCCATGTAGCGACAAAGACACTGTCCTGTCCATGTAGCGACAAAGACACTGTCCTGTCCATGTAGCGACAAAGACACTGTCCTGTCCATGTAGCGACAAAGACACTGTCCTGTCCATGTAGCGACAAAGACACTGTCCTGTCCATGTAGCGACAAAGACACTGTCCTGTCCATGTAGCGACAAAGACACTGTCCTGTCCATGAACGACAAAGACACTGTCCTGTCCATGAACGACAAAGACACTGTCATGTCCATGAGCGACAAAGACACTGTCATGTCCATGAGCGACAAAGACACGATCATGTCCATGTAGCGACAAAGACACTGTCCTGTCCATGAACGACAAAGACACAATCATGTCCATGAGCGACAAAGACACAATCATGTCCATGAGCGACAAAGACACTGTCATGTCCATGAGCGACAAAGACACGATCATGTCCATGTAGCGACAAAGACACTGTCCTGTCCATGAACGACAAAGACACGATCATGTCCATGAACGACAAAGACACGATCATGTCCATGAGCGACAAAGACACTGTCATGTCCATGAACGACAAAGACACTGTCCTGTCCATGAACAACAAAGACACTGTCATGTCCATGAACGACAAAGACACGATCATGTCCATGAACGACAAAGACACGATCATGTCCATGAACGACAAAGACACGATCATGTCCATGAACGACAAAGACACGATCATATCCATGAACGACAAAGACACGATCATATCCAAGAACGACAAAGACACGATCATGTCCATGAACGACAAAGACACGATCATGTCCATGAACGACAAAGACACGATCATGTCCATGAACGACAAAGACACGATCATGTCCATGAACAACAAAGACACTGTCATGTCCATGAACGACAAAGACACGATCATATCCATGAACAACAAAGACACTGTCATGTCCATGAACGACAAAGACACGATCATATCCATGAACGACAAAGACACTGTCATGTCCATGAACGACAAAGACACGATCATATCCATGAACGACAAAGACACTATCATGTCCAAGAACGACAAAGACACTATCATATCCATGAACGACAAAGACACGATCATATCCATGAACGACAAAGACACGATCATATCCAAGAACGACAAAGACACGATCATGTCCATGAACGACAAAGACACGATCATGTCCATGAACGACAAAGACACGATCATGTCCATGAACGACAAAGACACGATCATGTCCATGAACGACAAAGACACGATCATGTCCATGAACGACAAAGACACGATCATATCCATGAACGACAAAGACACGATCATGTCCAAGAACGACAAAGACACGATCATGTCCATGAACGACAAAGACACGATCATATCCATGAACGACAAAGACACGATCATATCCATGAACGACAAAGACACTATCATGTCCAAGAACGACAAAGACACTATCATATCCATGAACGACAAAGACACGATCATATCCATGAACGACAAAGACACGATCATATCCAAGAACGACAAAGACACGATCATGTCCATGAACGACAAAGACACGATCATGTCCATGAACGACAAAGACACGATCATGTCCATGAACGACAAAGACACGATCATGTCCATGAACGACAAAGACACGATCATGTCCATGAACGACAAAGACACGATCATATCCATGAACGACAAAGACACGATCATATCCATGAACGACAAAGACACTATCATGTCCAAGAACGACAAAGACACGATCATGTCCATGAACGACAAAGACACGATCATGTCCATGAACGACAAAGACACGATCATGTCCATGAACGACAAAGACACTATCATGTCCAATAAATATTAATTCAGTTACTTCTTGCTACTTTGCTGGTAAGACAAAATAGATATTTCAGAGCATTAGCAACCAGCGCAAAGTCAAGCTGGATAAATGGATGTGGTTCCCAGATCTAGGTTTAGCTTATTCTCCCCCGATGCTAACCTGAGCCATTAGAGGTAGAAATGCTAAACTGACCCAAAATCAGCACAGAGGGGCAACTTGACCCTACCCCAGTTACCTGATCAGGAGGCTGGATGTGTATGAAGCCCTGGAGGAAGTGGGAGCCCTGCACCTCCCTGAGTGACGGGTGGAGGGAATGTTCACTGTGACTGCTGACGACCAGAGACACCAGGCTGGAGCGCACCACCACGTCATGTACCATGTCCCTTAGACCTGGACAACACACACAGGGAGGGGTCACAACACACACACAGATATTAGATGTCTATGAACAAGAAACACACACACACGGACGCGTATGCGGATATGGACACACAGTATGTGTAGTATCATACTCTGGGCAATGTGCAGCCTTAGCAGAGCCTCTGGTCCGTGTTCATGTTCCGGTGAGGTCGGTGCCCCCATCACATGATCCAGGTCATCCAGCAGGACCACAGAGGGCTGTCTCCACACCGCCTGTTCAAAAACCTCTTCCAATATCTGCCTCACGGTCTCTGCTCTCTTCCCTGCAGAACATTATACAACAACACTGTATCATCATGGTCAAAAATAAACAAGTCACCACAGACACAATAAGTGAAAGGTCCAACTCCCACCTTTCAGCTTTTTGCAGTCAACCACCTCCACATGAGCATCCAGGTCCTCCATAGTTTTCCTACACAGAGCTCTGGAGAGTGCCGTCTTCCCACTTCCCTGTGAGGGAATACAAAACACACACTGGACAGTCACACCAATGCTCACAGTCCACAATCTGATTGAGTGGGTCACTACAGCTGGCAGTGGTATCCGTTTTAACCTACATATTAGCCCTTAATATCAAGATAAAACTGTTTTAACTCAATGTGATCTGACTTGGACATTCAGATCATGTCAGAATCAGTCCTGCTGATTTCTGGGAAAGATTGACAGGATGACATGAGGTCAGAGGATACCCTGGCCCCTGTGATGAGTAGGGCTCCGCCCCGGAGGCCCCGGCCGGTGGACACCAGCTCCCAGGAGAGAGGCCGTCCCATCAGGCTGTGGGAGAGGAAGTCAAACCCTGTCCTGATCAGCTCCTCCACACCACTGGGGACAGCACAAGAGGAGAACACAGGTAACATCATGGCAGGGCAGTGACACACTTTGGCAGCGCACCAGGCTGACTACATTGCAGATGCATGCCAGATCGCATTATGCCTGGATAGGGGTTTGACATGTCAACTAAGCAAATAATTTGATATGGCAGTCTGTTGCCCGACTGCGCAGTGGGATGATGTTACATTGCATCAACCAATGGTTGTGTGCCACGTCTGCAATGTAGTCGGCCTGGAACTCGACCAATATAAAAACAGCTACCATTAATCAACAATCAACCAAAAACATAAATCCTATACCGTTTGTGAGATGTTTAGTATAAAAAATCTATTTGGCTCACACAGCTATCACTTCAACAGGTTAATGTGTTCTGTAAGGAATCTGGTGGTTTACCCAAGACTGCTGAGAGAGGGTAGATCTTGATTAGGTGTCTCACCCATGGCTTTCATTGTAGACACAGTTACAGGTTCCCTGACAACCTAGACATCATGAGAAGGGGGGGGGGGGGGGGGGGGGACTCAATATTAGGAAGGTATTCTTAATGTTTTGTACACTCAGTGTATGAAGTCTGAGTTAGCAAAGCTTGTCACTAGTACCTGTATGTCTGTTTTCTGTATCACACATGGAGCCAACAGAAACAACTGGTCAGGCGCTTTACTCTCCGGCTCAGGTTCTGACTTCAACACAGTCAGAGCAAACTCCACCTTGCCTGAAGTGAGAAGATCAAGATTGTATTACATTTACAATGCACTCCATCCACTTTGGATGAGGTTGAAGAACCTGCTTCCAACCATCACAGAGTGACTTATTCCCTCTGACATTTCTTGATTTTTATTATTTGTGTGCAGTGCCTTTAGACAGTATTCATACCCATTGACTTATTCCACATTGTTGTGTTCCAGCCTGAATTAAAAATGGATATAGATTTGTTTCTCACCCATCTACACAATGACAACATGAAAACATGTTTTTAGAAATGTTTGCAAATGTATTGATAATGAAATAAAGAAATATCATATCACATTCAATTTCGCCGTGGTAACCAACTCCAGTGTAGACTTGACCTTGTGTTTTAGGTTATTGTCTTGCTGAAAGGTGAATTTGCCTCCCAGCGTCTGTTGGAAAGCAGACTGAACCAGGTTCTCCTCTAGGATTTTGCCTGTGCTTATAGCTCTATTCCGTTTCTTTTTATCCTAAAAAAAAGAAATCCCTAGTCCTTGCCGATGACAAGCAGACCCATAACATGCCACCACCATGTTTGAAAATATGAAGAGTGGCACTCAGTGATGTGTTGGATTTTCCCTGAACATATCACTTTGTAAAAAAGTACATTTATTTCTCACGTTTTTTTGCAGTATTACTTAAGTGCCTTGTTGCAAACAGGATGCATGTTTTGGATGATGTTTTATTCTGTACAGGCTTCCTTTTTTCACTCTGTCATTTAGGTTAGTACTATGGAGTAATTACAATGTTGTTGATTCATCCTCAGCTCTCATATCACAACCATTAAACTGTGTAACCATTTTAAAATCCCCATTGGCCTCATGGTGAAATCCCTGAGCAGTTTCCTTCCTCTCCGGCAACTGAGTTAGGAAGGACGCCTGTATCTTTGTAGTGACACACTATCCAAAGCCTAATTAATTACTTCACCATGCTCAAAGTGATATGCAGCATCTGATTTTTTTATTTTTACCCATCTACCAAGCGGTGCCCTTGTTTGCGAGGCATTGAAAAACCTCCATGGTCTTTGTGGTTGAATCGGTGCTTGAAATTCACTACTCGATTGATGGACCTTACAGATAATTGTATGTGTGGGATATAGAGATGAGGCAGTCATTCAAAAAAGAATGTTAACCACTATTATTGAACACAGAATGAGACCATGCAACTTATTATTTGACTTAAGCTCATTTTTACTCCTTTATTTAGGCTTTCCATCACAAAGGGGTTGAAAACTTACTGACAAGACATTTCAGCTTTAAATTTGGAATTAATTTCAAAAAGGTTCTACAAACAAAATACCACTTTGACATTATGGGGTATTGTGTGAAGATCAGTGACACATAATCTAAATTAAACAACTTAAATTCAGACTATAACACTACAAAATGTGAAAAAGGTCAAGGGGTGTGAATACTTTCTGAAAACACTGTATTTGTTTGACATTTTACTGCACAGTTAGAAGCTAGTAACACAAACATTTCACTGCAGCCGCTATAACTTCTGCTAAAGTGGGTACATGACCAATAAACTTGGATTTTATTTTTATAGTGCACTATAAAGGGGACAGGGTGCCATTTGTGATGCAACCTATATGTACCTTCAGTGGCAGGTAGGAAGATGGTGTTGGAGCGGCCGGTCAGACAGGCTAGTGGTTCGTGGCTCTGGGTGTGCAGCCAACCCAGGAAGGCAGTCTGAATCTCCACCTCACTCTCTGCTGCAGGCTAGGAGGACATCAGGGCAGGGGTCAAACAGCAACATGGAAAGTACAAGATTAGGCTGAATAGAACAGTAGAATGCATAGAATTGCGTATTCCAAATGTACCAATATGTCAAAGCTCTGGAGATATAACATGATGTAAAAATACATGTTACTCACCAGTGGTTGTAAAGGCTGCAGGTGGATACTGGTGGCTACTTTAGGAGTTGACTTGATTGGCCTGATTCTCACTGATGAGTGTGGGTTGATATGAAGACTAGTTTCCAGTGATTGTGGGATCTGAGAAAAACAACTGTATGAGGCATGGATACATATGAGCCTCAATATGAATACGTTAGGGCTGACAAACCTGTAAACCATGGGTAGAATGGGTCATTTGATTAGGCCTACATCGTGTCCAACTTGAGTTTAGACCATGGCTTCAGTACATGTACTCACCCAGACCCTTCCACTGTGGAGCTCTCCCTCTCTAGATGATCCCTGCTTCCCTTTCAGCCCCTCTGTAAGGTGACACACCACCTTGACTACAGTGGCATCCTCTTTTTCCTCCCTGTCTCTTGCCCCACCAGCACCACCTGGCTGGGGAGCACCACCAGCCCCGCCACTCTTCTTCTTTTCCATGGCCTGCTTAGCCCTCTCTCTCACCTCCTTGGGAGAGAGCACCTTGGACAGTAGGCCATACGTCACAGCTGGCTGGCCTCCATTGATATTACCTCCCATCTGCTGGCCCCAGGGCAGGATGTGGGCAACCCCATGGGTGTCACTCAGAGGGCCAGGAGACACGGGCGGTGCTCTGCACACTCTGAAGACTGAGTCACTGAGGAGGGCAGGGATGGTGGGGATGGGTGGAGTCTCTCTCACAGGGTCACAGTTCCCTGTTAGCATGTACCTGACCAGGCTCTTTATGTCTGCTATCCCGCCCCACTGCCGGGGGCTCTGGAGGGCAGCAGCATTAGGATGTTGTTCTACAGGGAGTCCAGTCCCCTGAACGCTGAACTCCTGAGAGGATCTGGAGGAGGGTGAGAGGTCAAAGTTCGGCTGTCTGTGGAGGGGCATGTTCTGATTGGATAAGGATGATCCAAAAGGAGCGCAGGAGAGGTCCTCACTTCCAGCACGGATTTTAGGAGAGACGTGTAGCTCTGTGAACTGCTCTAATCGACCGTACGGCACAGTTGGGGTGAGTGAAG
Source organism: Oncorhynchus mykiss (assembly GCF_057628025.1). NCBI lineage: Eukaryota > Metazoa > Chordata > Actinopteri > Salmoniformes > Salmonidae > Oncorhynchus > Oncorhynchus mykiss. Next base: position 17,119,313 of record NC_143051.1, on the reverse strand, counting down.
CTGCAGAAGAAGAAGAGTATGAACGATAGTATGACATCAACTGCAGAGGAGGCTGGTGGGAGGAGCTATAGGAGGACTGCTCATTGTAATGGCCAGAAATTACATTCCATAAATTACAATGAGCTTGTCGTCCTCCTATAGCTCCTCCAATCAGCCTCCTCTGATCAACTGTTTCTTTGGTCATAACATAGGAGCTGGTGAGTTCATAGCTGTTAGATGTTGAGAAAATATAAAAAGTGAAAATCAGTGCTGACCGATTCTGATGTAGATGACTGTTCTCTGGTCCACCCACACGGGAAACACTGCATCAGGAAACACCACTCTAATCTGATCCAGGAGCTGCTGCTCCAGCTCTGCACTGTGGAGCTCCTGAGGACAAGACATGGTTAAATATTTGCCCATCCCAGACTGTACATTTACGAACCATATTGACAGTTGCTCTTCAATGTTGAATTTGCTTTGACAGCAAAGGATCAAAAATAGCCTGAGTAGCTTCTGTTGCATGACAACGACAAAGGAGTTGAATGAAGAATAAACCCACAGGCAACACTCCCAGGTTATACTAAAACCATACGGTACTAAATGTTTCTGATGGGTGAGCTTGCCTATTGCACAATACTGTACAAAGACCTCTCTATAGGTTCTCACCAGGATTTCCCAGTCGTCAGAGGAGAGTGGCTCCACAAACACCTGCTGTACAGACAGGACCTGCTGGCACAACCTCAAGAAGCCCTGAAACCATCCAACATGAGTTAGTAATCAGGAAAAGTGGGGTTATCAAGGCATGATGGGTTTGGGGAATGGGCAAGAGAATTAGTGAATGGGACATCATTACCTGCTCTCCATCTCTGAGTCCAAGCTTCTCTCCCAGTTGCCTGCTCAGCGCTACTTTATGGTCCTCCTGGTTGGCAGGGCTTCTGCTTCTGGTCCAGCTGAGGAACACACGGGCATCATGACCCCAGGACAGCTCCAGGGCCTGGTTCTTTATAACACAGAAGATAGCTAATTGCATAAAAAAACGTTGGGAAAATGTCATACTACAGATCAGACCAGAAGAAATGGCATGCAATGGTTACAAGTGCAAGTTAGCTACCGGTAGTTTGTTGATGGTTTGGCATAGTTATTATTTGACACAACTTAAAAGACAACACTAACTAGCTGTTAGCTAGCTAGCTAGTTTATAGCTTACGTCTTGGAGAGAGAGCTGTTTTAACAAGTTTGGAGGAAGGTGAAGAAAACAGTTTTTCGTGTTGTGGAAAATCAGAGTGACAGGTTGGATGCCATGATTGCCCAACATAACTAAATATGTTTACAATATCATCAAAATGTCCCTTTTCAGAGCATGGAAATATATTGTTAGTAGCTAGCTAGCTAAGCGACGTGAATGTACTCTTGGGGATCGATGCATTCGGTGCTATGTCTGGCAGGCAAAAGTAGCTGATCTGCTTTTTTGTTTTTCACAGAGACATCGATGAGCTCAGATCCGATTATTGTCGTCTGGGAAACTACTTCCGGTTTGCTGCTTGTTGTAATTCGCAAACATGGCAGGATTTACCAACAGCTCGTGTTGGAGCACTCCAGAGGTTTATAAACATCATGAGCAGCAAAAGATTTGCCCCTCACGACCGAAGTATAGAGAAGGGAGGAGACCTAAAGCAGTCAAGGTAGGAATATTGTTTCCTACCTTAACTGCAGCGAAATGCTGGATATAGCGTGGATACACGATACAGCGAAATGCTGTACAATACTTGCCAAGTGAGCTAGCTAGCTAGACATCGAATGTATTTGGTTGATTGATAGATACAATTTATTGTATTTCTAACCCGTGCTATATTGCCCCTGTAGGTGTACACCATCAACTTGGAGTCTCGTTACCTGATGTTGCAAGGAGTCCCAGCCATCGGGGTGATGACAGAACTGATCGAGCTCTCTGCGCTGTACGGGGCTGTGGAGGAGTACAGGGTGCTGGATGAGTACCCTGCAGAGCAATTCACAGAGGTCTACCTCATCAAGTTCCAGAAACTCACCAGTGCAAGGTTAGGACAGGTTTTATAGGTTAGGATGAGATAGACAGGGATGGGTGTTTTCCCTGACCATGTAACCTGGTCAGGAAAAACTTCAGGCCCTAGTTTTATCTACCCTAGTTGTACACCAGCTGGTAGATCACATGTCTCAGCCAGTTATGCTTTAAAGTAATTGTGTTTCAGGGCGGCCAAACGGCACATGGATGAGAAGAGTTTCTTTGGAGGTTTACTACATGTGTGCTATGCCCCAGAGTATGAGACGGTGGAGGACACTAGACTAAAGCTGCAAGACAGGAGACGATATGTGAACAGGACGACTCAAAATAAAAGTACAGATGTTGTGCTAGTATAATATTATCAGAACTATCTCTGGTATGTCATGTAAGAAGGATTATGATGTAGTTAGTTGACATATGATTCTTCTTTTTCGGTTGAGAAGCAAAGGAACAGGACCACGGGGATGAAGAGTGCAAAAAGCCCATGTCTTCAGATACAGTTGCTACCACAGCCAGGACTTCCTCAGGTGATGATCAGAGATCCAGTGATGCTAGCAATAAGGGAGAGACTTCGAGTACCAGCCAAGGCCATTATTTAGGATTTCCCTTATTGCCTTTACCCCCACAGGAGTTTCTTCCTTACAGACATGCCCCATCTTATGATCGGTTGTATAGTTATCAGGCAAACCAATGCAGGACTATTCCAACAGAGGACAAAATGGGGTCATTGCATAATGCCATAAATACTAAACAGCAGCTGGAACCCAACATAAGCAGTGTTCCCTCCTCTTCTGGGGGAGACAGAGGAATAGTGAAAAGACTGAGTAAGAATCCACCCCTTGCAGCACCCCCAAGATTCGTACCGAGGACCACCCATTTGGAGAACAGAAAACGGAAAATAGTAGAAACTAATAAAGACTCACTTTTTGGCTTTGTGGACAAAAATGAAATCCTCATTGGACCAAAACTACCAGACCGGCCTAAGATGGATATGGCGGACGAGTCATTGAACATAACAGCCAACATGATCAGAAATACATTGAAAAAGGTATATTCGTGGTCATTTGCTTCTTAAAATTGTTCACTCACAATTTCATACAATTGAAGAGTGATACTACAGTAAATTAATTTATTTCCTTGTTCTCAGGTTGCATCAGTTCCTGAAGTCAAGCCAACAGAGAAGAAGACAAAGTCAGCAAAGCCTCGGAGGAGAATCTAACAGACCTGTCCTGAAAGACTGCTTCTCACAGGGAATGAGGTGGACATTAGCAAGTTCCTACATTTACACCATTCAAATATATTTTCTCAACATGTTTTATTTCTACATTTCCCATCAGTGTATAAGAAGATTTTTGTTTATAAAAAAATAAAAAATGGTGTTATGAAAATGAATAACTTAGTGATGCTCAAGTGGATCCTGGAATGCATGCTGCTCAAATGCCAATATGCTCTGTAACACAAAAGGAAAGAACATGTCAGACAATGACAAAATATTGTCCAATCCAGACAGACAAGTCATTACACTGTTTTTACAGTCTTAACTTCAAGGGTCACCTTGGCATCGTGAAGTCAGGTTCCAAAAGCCTCAAGCAATAGATTTTCATCTCTCACTGCCTTTTCAAAGTCTGCATAGGACAGTCTGCTGTCATGATCCTGAGGAAGGAAACAGCTCATTGATATTTTATGTTCAGACAGTATATTTAATCTGAAACATGAATTGGTCAATTGTGGCCAAGTTAAACAGTGATTGTAAACACAGGGTACTATGAAGTTAGCTTGGCAGGTTAAACAATAGGTAGCACAGCATTCAGCCTGGTTTAACCTGATGAAAATGAAGATAAACATTTTGCCATTACCATCTTCTTGAGCGTGATCACCACCAGGTCTTTGATGCCCTCGTCTGGGTCCTCCTCTGTGGGCTGTCTGATCAGGCTGTTCTTCAGCATGTGGAACGTCTCTTCCCGGGAAATGTACCCAAGTCATACACATAAAAGCTGTGAACCTAATGGGGGACCATACATGGGTAGAAATATCGTAGATACCAGTCGAAAAGCCTACATGATGCACTTTATAGCTTTCTTAAACTTTATTTTTTCATCCTATGTCCCAGGGAGAAAGACTGATAGTCCCTCGGTCCACTCTTTCACACTGACGTAGCTGTCGTTGTCCTTGTCAAATGCACAAAAGACTGGAATATAATAACAATTTTTTTTTGTGATACCTTACCACATCAGTATCATACTATTTGGTGCTTACATTCTGTTTCATGTGACAAAAGTGACACACACCTACCTCTATCCATGATCATATCATCAGTCATTCCAAAGGTGTTGTGGGGAATATTCCTGAATTTCCCACTGTCAAGGCCATTCCCTATCCTCCTGTCACTCTGATCCCCCAGGAGTCCATTGAATAGTCGGATCAGAAACTCCGTTTCTGTTTAGTGTTAGTACTGCTACCATATGCATCATTTCAATTTACGTAGACTGATATATGGTTTTATTAATTTGCATAAACACAGGACATACTTGACATGATCTCAACAAAGCAAGATTATAGCGCCCCCATCTGTCACCTAAACAGTGGTGCCATTCAATGGAAGGTGAGTTTTGGTTGGAGGAGCTAGACAACAATAGATAGCTATTAACTTTTCTTTTGTTTGCACGTTTTGTTATTAAATATATAGCTACTGTAGCTAGATAAATGCAGAGAAGAAGAAACTAGGTAGTTGGCTACTAAGATGTTCTGCGAGCCGTTACTGTAACGTAGCTATCTCAGGACGCAACATAGACTACACTCTCTGCCAACTGACATTAGCTATCAAAACTCATACTTACAGTGTTTGACGTGTTTAGAAAGAGTTTCAACGAGATTCTGAATCAATTTTCTATTCATAGCAGACATTTCAGACATTGTAGATAGGAGGCAGGATTGTTGGCTCGTAGCTAGCCGTAGATACATAAACACTAACGTTAGCTACTGTTTTTCCAGAACTGGTTTGACGAAAACATTATTTGGGTTAAACAATTATTGAATAATGATGGACATCCAGAATGTATTAGAACACACAATGTTACATTCACCCCAGAGGAGTATCAAATTGTTGTTAGAGCTGTCCCTAAAGGTGCTATTCTTCTTTTATGAGAATGTAACAGTACTCCAAGTGCAACTGTTGAGGATTTTGTATCCTCAATACAACTAGAAGGAATTGACATTTTAAACTATAAATGTAATAACATGTATATAAGGAAACTATGTCAATATGTTACTATTCCCTCTGCTAAAATGTACTGGAATGTAGCCCTAGGACAAGTGAACTGGAACAAAGGTTCATTGTTATCTGGTAAATATTGTATATCTAATAAGGTGAAAGAAGTTTCATACAAACTCATTCATAGAATCTACCCTGTAAAGACCTTTATTATACACAGATTTAAAATAGCTATTGATAACAAATGTGTATTTTGTGATTGTGACCCAGAGACTCTTGACCATTTATTTTGGGACTGCTCTTATGTCAGAAGATTTTGGTATGAGTTAGAAGATTATATTTGAAAAGAAACAACTATTAATGTTAATTTGAAAGACTCTGATATTATGTTTTATTTTGAACCAAATGTGGACCCTGATTTAACTTTCATTGTCAATTTGTTTATCTTTCATGGAAGATTCTTTGTCCATAAAATGAAGTGGGCAGAGAACAAACCCCTTTTCACATTATTTAAGATAGAATTTAAATATCATTTTGAAATGATCAGTAAATGTAAAAACAAAAAGCAATACGCACCATAAAAGTATAAAAGACCCTGGATTTATAAGCGCGGAAATCGACTCAGTCAATAGCGCGCCGGATCTCGGGCTAGAAGGTCGAGGGTTCGAGGTCTGCTCGCTGCTGTTTCATTACATTATTTAACTAATTGAAAAGGAACCTTGTTAGGTTTATGTACTCTTGTTTGTATATTTCTTTTGTTTTTTTGTATTTGTTGTGTTCATAATAACCTTTTTAAAAACTAACGTTAGCTACTTGATGTTGTTACCATAGTAACTCCAATCCACGTGCACAGAGCTGCACGTATAATACAGGTAATGACTCAGAAAGTGAGGAGCATGAATGATACATTCACTCTGGCTATCTTCTCCGATTTCAGAGCACTCTTGTCTGAGTGTGCCAGAGCCCAGAATAACTGATGACTTTACGAACGCTCAACACCCGTTGAATAAGGCCGGTGTCAGCAAACATTGGCGTAATGAAAGTGATTCCAGCAGTACAGTTACAGTCACCAACGCTCTGGATAACATGAAAACAGCCTAACCAGCTCTGACAGGCTGAGTAAAATGGTCACACTGAGGTGTTCTCTCATTTGTGTCAGGAAGTACTTTAGCTAGCCAACGTTAGCCAGTTAGCTTGGGTGCTTGACTGCAGTTGTGAGGTCAGAATGATGGGATCAACCCTACTCCTTGGCCAAAGCGTCTAGTGTGCGCTCTGAATGTAGTAACTGACAATCTGACATCGCTCTGAATTTATGATCGCCCAGAGCGCACTCTGAGCACACCCATGCGCTCCAGAATTAATTAACGAATACACCCATACTGTACATAAATATTTGACTGATACAATTTAGCCAGTGGAGATTGGTAGCCTATAAGGAATGATTCACTAAATACTCAACAAGGAAACATTTTAATGATTGGGTGACATGATTTAACATTCTTGTATTCATCAGTGCAAGGTTCAATTCAAATGCATTCACAAAAAGGGTACAATCCAATGTCAGTACAGTGACAAGATCATAAATAATTTGAAATAGTGTCAGTCCTGATTAGCATCATCCTTCAGACCTGAAGGAATCTGAGAGTACCATTTCCTGCACTTGTATGAGTTTGGGTCACAGGTGTATCCATATTCACAGCAATGCAGGCCATCCGCACAACACTTTGCCTAAAAATGTAAAATAGGTCTCAGAACATGATAGTAATATAAAATCGGCATAATATTGCACATGATCTTAATGTGATAACTCTACCTACATGTACATATTACCTCAACTAACCGGTGCCCCCTGTACAGTTGAAGTCGGAAGTTTACATACACCTTAGCTAAATACATTTAAACTCAGTTTTTCACAATTCCTGACATTTAATCATAGTACAAATTCCCTGTCTTATGTCAGTTAGGATCACCACTTTATTTTAAGAATGTGAAATGTCAGAATAATAGTAGTGAGAATGACTTATTTCAGCTTTTATTTCTTTCATCACATTCCCAGTGGGTCAGAAGTTTACATACACTCAATTGGTATTTGAATTGCCTTTAAATGGTTTAACTTGGGTTAAACGCTTTTGGTAGCCTTCCACAAGCTTCCCACAATAAGTTGAGTGAACTTTGGCCCATTCCTCCTGACAGAGCTGGTGTAACTGAGTCAGGTTTGTAGGCCTCCTTGCTCACACACGCTTTTTCAGTTCTGCCTACAAATGTTCTATAGGATTGAGGTCAGGGCTTTGTGATGGCCACTCCAATACCTTGACTTTGTTGTCCTTAAGCCATTTTGCCACAACTTTGGAAATATGCTTGGGGTCATTGTCCATTTGGAGGACCCATTTGCGACCAAGCTTTAACTTCCTGACTGATATCTTGAGATGTTGCTTCAATACATTGTCATGACGTTGGCCTCTTTGGGTATAGCAAGCCCCATCCCCCTCTCCCTGCCTCCCCCTTTCCTCCTTCAACTAGGTTGCTGTGGTCAGAGAGACATCGTAAATTCCTGAGGATCTCCTCATGGACACACAGTATAGAGAGTAAATTTTCATAGAGAACAAAGCAATTCCTTCCACCTCACAGAACTTGAGGTAGCAACAAATTTCATGTTCCGGAGAAAGTATAAAAGATCGGTGAAGAATCCAGCTACGAACTGGTCCGTTTGTCACAACTTGGGGAAGCTCAAGGGAGACTGTGGCACATTACCATATCGCTGTTTATATAATAGCCTCAGATATGAGGTTTACATCTAATTGTTGTATAAGATGAATGAGTGAGTATGATACTGTTTGTAAAATTGTGTAATATGATTTTGGACGTGTTTAATGAAGGAAAACTGAAAAAGGGGATTGGAGTTAACTAAATCAGAGGACCGCCCCTGAGCCCAGTTGGGTCAGGCATCCTGGGACAGCCCTTTTCTGCCTTACGAATAAAACCCGCACTCGGGTTTTGGATCAGCAGACCGAGCTTACCTCAATTACGAGATGGCTAAAGGTTGCAGACCATGTTTTTCTCCATTAGGAGAGTACAAAGGTTGTAGACCATTGCTGAATCTTTTAACCATACCACGTGGTTAAACTCTTAGATTATCGATACCGACAGAATAAGAACAAGTCTTTGATATTAATTACTAGTCTGCAGCTAGGAATTCGGTATCATTGAACGCGAAGAATGACAACCGCCAAAACATCCATTCTATAACGAAACGAATGAATGTCACTCTCAACTATCCACTATAAACACGACAGAAAGAGAGACGGACAACTCTACAAAATAAATTAACTTTTCACCAGCGATCAAGACGACACACTGAGCGTAAATATATATATTGATTGCAATTTTTCCCAAATGAGTGAGCGTTCATGTGCAAAGGATTAGCATTTCAATTGTTATAATTATCACTTTGTAGTGACTTCTTAGTCGACCCCCACTTCCCCTTTTGTCTAACAAGCCGCCATGCCGGTTTAGCCCACTAGGGCACATTCTCCTATCATTTCTTGTAACCACATTTACCTTGTTTGTTTGTTTATGCATTTCTGTGAATTACTGTACTTAGTTAGTAATAAATAAATTATTTAAGACAATTGATGTATGGATGACTCATAGTGAAGACTGGGTTCGTGCAGATAACCAACAATTTACGACGTTAGGAATGAGAGTAACGTGAGGTAAAGTAAATAATTAATTAATCAGAAGACTATGGATCAGATATGAAAATATCTGAAAGGTTATATTAGGAAATTATTTTTCCTTGGTGCCCCGACTTCCTAGTTAATTAGTTACATGATTAATCAGTCTAATCGCGTAATACTAATTACAGAGAATCTTTGATAAAAAATGAAGTCTTCAGTTAATGATAGTAAAGACACTACAACATCCACATAATTTTCCAGCCTCATGATGCCATCTATTTTGTGAAGTGCACCAGTCCCTCCTGCAGCAAAGCACCCCCACAACATGACGCTGCCACCCCCGTGCTTCACAGTTGGGATGGTGTTCTTCGGCGTGCAAGCCTCCCCCTTTTTCCTCCAAACACAATGATGGTCATTATGGCCAAACAGTTCTATTTTTGTTTCACCAGACCAGAGGACGTTTGAAGTACGATCTTTGTCCCCATGTGCAGTTGCAAACCGTAGTCTGGCTTTTTTATGGTGGTTTTGGAGCAGTGGCTTCTTCCTTGTTGCTTGCGTACTATTGTTTGTACAGATGACCGTAGTACCTTCAGGCGTTTGGAAATTGCTCCCAAGGATGGACCAGACTTGTGGACGTCTACAATTTTCTTTCTGAGGTCTTGGCTGATTTCTTTAGATTTTCCCATAATGTCAAGCAAAGATGCACTGAATTTGAAGGTAGGCCTTGAAATACATCCACAAGTACACCTCCAATTGACTCAAATTATGTCAATTAGCCTATCAGAAGCTTCTAAAGCCATGACATAATTTTCTGGAATTTTCCAAGCTGTTTAAAGGCACAGTCAACTTAGTGTACATAAACTTATGACTAGAGGTCGACCGATTAATCGGAATGGCCGATTAATTAGGGCCGATTTCAAGTTTTCATAACAGTCGGAAATCGGTATTTTTGTTGTTCTATTTGCCTATTTTTTTTACACCTTTATTTAATCTTTATTTAACTAGGCAAGTCAGTTAAGAACACATTCTTATTTTCAATGACGGCCTAGGAATGGTGGGTTAACTGCCTCGTTCAGGGGCAGAAAGACAGATTTTCACCTTGTCAGCTCGGGGGAGCCAATCTTGCAAGATTACAGTTAACTAGTCCAACGCAATAATGACCTGCCTCTCTCTCGTTGCACTCCACAAGCCTGTTACGCAAATGCAGTAAGCCAAGGTAAGTTGCTAGCTAGCATTAAACTTATCTTATAAAAAACAATCAATCATAATCACTAGTTAACTACACATGGTTGATGATATTACTAGATATTATCTAGCACGTCCTGTGTTGCATATGAAGCAGGAGCGTAAACATTCATTCAAACAGCACTTTCGTGCAGCTCTTCGTTGTGCGTCAAGCATTGCACTGTTTCTGACTTCAAGCCTATCAACTCCTGAGATGAGGCTGGTGTAACCGAAGGGAAATGGCTGGCTAGTTAGCGCACGCTAATAGCGTTTCAAACTTCACTCGCTCTGAGCCTTGGGGTGGTTGTTTCCCTTGCTCTGCATGGGTAACGCTGCTTCGATGTGGTGGCTGTTGTCGTTGTGTTGCTGGTTCGAGCCCAGGGAGGAGAGGGACGGAAGCTATACTGTTACACTGGCAATACTAAAGTGTCTACAAGAACATCCAATAGTCAAAGGTTAATGAAATACAAATGGTATAGAGGGAAATAGTCCTATAATAACTACAACCTAAAACTTCTTACCTGGGAATATTGAAGACTCATGTTAAAAGGAACCACCAGCTTTCATATGTTCTCATGTTCTGAGCAAGGAGCTGAAACGTTAGCTTTCTTACATAGCACATATTGCACTTTTACGTTCTTCTCCGACACTTTGTTTTTGCATTATTTAAACCAAATTGAACATGTTTCATTATCTACTTGAGGCTACATTGATTTTATTGATGTATTATATTAAGTTAAAATAAGTGTTAATTCAGTATTGTTGTAATTGTCATTATTACAAATACATAAAAAATTAAAAAATGTAATCGGCCGATTATATGGTATAGTATGGTATAGGCGTTGAAAATCATAATCGGTCGACCTCTACTTCTGACCCACTGGAATTGTGATACAGTGAATTATAAGTGAAATAATCTGTCTGTAAACAATTGTTGGAAAAATGTCTTGTGTCATGCACAAAATAGATGTCCTAGCCGACTTGCCAAAACTATAGTTTGTTAACAAGAAATTTGTGGAGTGGTTGAAAAACGAGTTAAAATGACTCCAACCTAAGTGTATGTAAACTTCTGACTTCAACTGCATATAGCCTCGCTATTGTTATTTTACTGCTGCTCTTGAATTATTTGTTACTTTTATTTGTAACTTTTTTTTAGGTATTTTTCTTAACTGCATTGTTGGTTAAGGGCTTGTAAAGTAAGCATGTGACAAATAACATTTGATTTGATTAAAACATTTCACACTGCTCTGCACGTGCACTACAGATAAAATGTTAATTACATTATTAAACATGCTCTACCTACATAACATTGATATACTACTTTATCAAATGATAGCTCAGTGGTATTTAATGTCAGTTGTATTAAAGCCCCTCTAGAGTACACCCAACACTTTCAGTATATTTACCAGTGGGAATGGGCAACATCCCCATTTGCCATTAGGTCCCTTGCAGCAGCTGGTTGCAGAAGGACAATAGAATTTAGTGTCACAGTGAGAGACTCCAGCCTGTGGTGTGCTGTCAGCGGCCTGAACTAGAGCTGTCCATGAGACCTGCTAAAAGACGAGGGAAAGAAGACAACCACACCGTCAATGTTCTACTCAGGGGTTCAACATGTAAAAAGAACACGCACATCTGAGTATCTGGTTGCGTGGGAATAATGTGATTACATTACTAACTACTCTCAGAGGTTAAAATGTAATAGCATACCAGTGTGCAGGAAATCATTCTCTATTCATTATTATTTTTAATGCCCATAAGGTGGGAATCAAAAGTGATTTTCTCTTAGACCGACTTGAATGGCATAGGAACAAACATAGAAAGAGAACAATGTCCACAATGTCCACTGCCTACACAAACATTGGTTGCCTGTGAGTGTGACGCATAGGAGACCTTGATGGCTTCGATCATTGAAGGGGCCTCCCTCGGAGCAAAAGGGTACCTCAGGAGGCCGTACCTCACACACTTCGTGTATGTGGGGTCACAGTCATAGCCATAGGGACAGCAGTGGTACCCATCTAGACAGCACCTACCCTGTGGAACAACAGAAGTACACAAGTTGATACAGTGAGCTACAAAAGTATTGGGACAGTGACACGTTTGTTGTTGTTGTTTTGGCTCTGGGGGTATGATATTTGTGCGTCTAACTTTCTAACTCATCACTATTCACAATTGATTCAGGACTATCCATAATCATGGTAGCATCCACATTAATGTAGAAATGTTTAGAAATATATTATAATCTTATTTACAATAAAAGTGACTCCAAAATTACACAATAGATCATCTGAAACAACAAGTTTGTAGTCACACGCTTGATGTAATCATTGTGTGCTAGGTTTATGGGACCAAATACTACACTTTAGACTACTTCAATACACATATAAGTGAAATTCTACCAAATATTTTTGGTCCCCTGAAATGGGTGGACTATGTACAAAAATGGCTGTAATTCCTAAACTGTTGAACCAATACAGATGAATATAACCTCAAATTAAAGCTGACAGTCTGCACCTTAACCTCTTAGTCATTGTATAATTTAAAATCCAAAGTGCTGGAGTACAGAGCCAAAACCACAACAACAAATGTCACTGTCCCAATCATTTTATAGCTCACTGTATATTGACAATAACCATTTTGGAATTAAGTACAGCGTATATTGATTCAGTAAATTGTTTCATGCATACCACAGCTCTCAAATTCTTGTTTTTAATATTTCTGAGAAAATATCCAGTTTAGAAAAATATGAATAACTTATTGTGTAGTATGTTTTGTTTTTTAGCTGTAATAAAAACCTATTACAATAACAACAAAAGTGTCACTAATTCCTGATACTGCCAGCTACTCTATAACACTATTACAAATTGACAAGAGCCCTTCAAGCCAACATACTACAAGCAGAGAAACACTAGTCAACTCACAGGAGAGTATGGACAGCAGAACCACAGGCCTGTGGGGTGGTGGCAGCAGGTGGTGCCATCGGGACAAGCATAATAGTTGTCACATTGCACCTTGCCGACCATGGAGCTCTCCACTGCATTGCTCTGGACAGGGCTGCTGTCAGATTCGAGCGGAGCAGAGACAGGAGAGCTTGGTTCCTCTGCAGCCACCTTGTTCAGCATGGGCACACTGCTCCATGGATGGTCGCCTTTCTCACACTTCTGGGTAATGGCATTGCAGTTGAAGCCTGACGGGCAACAGTGGGCCATGTCAGAGCAACACACCGCCTGGAAAACATAATGAAAAAAAGGTGATATGCAGTCAAAATACCTTTATGGGGTCTTTGCTCATACAGCTTTCTAAACCCAAGGTCTTTCAACTGAAATATTGGTTTTGTAATCCAAAAGAAAAGGAAACAACAGTACCAGTATGCGGGTTTCTTTTTCCAGTATTTACAACCTTAGTGCTGCTGAGAATCCCATTTACTAGTGTTATCAAATTCCCTAGCCTGGTTCCAGATGTTTGTGCTGCCAATTGCTATGGCTGTTGACATGACAAACAGATCTGGGACCAGGCTACAAATTGCCCTAAGGTGAACCCTGGTTACTCACATTGGGAACTGGACAGCAGGCATATCCTCCTTTAGTCAAACAGCAAGTTGTTTGATCAGAGCAGACCTTCCCATCAGGGCACGTGATGTAGCAAGAGGCAGACCCTGTCAGCACTAACACCAATGCAGCTATGCTCCACATCTAAAGGATAGGGATTTAACAAGTGGTTACAATTTAGAGGAATTTTGTAGTAGGTTGAGTATGATGTTTATTTTTTGAAGTTTACTGGATCATTATACCTTGTGGAATTTCCAACTCTTTGTCTTTATCTTAGGGTGCGTTTGTAAATTCCCTCTGGAGTGCCAGTTCTGTCAGATTATTTGTTTGTAACGCACCCTTAGATGAGCAAAAGTAAGATGAAAAACATGAGGGTGGTTTGAGAGTGCCAGAGCGAAATGCTCAGAATTTATGATAGCCCAGAGCACACTTTGAACGTACTCTGGCACTCCAGAATCCAGAGTGAATTTACGAACACGCTGCCACAGCACTAACATGGTGTCTCAGTTTACTTTCCATTTCAAATGCATCTAAACTTAGATTACTTCTGAATTACTTGACTAAGATTCAAATAATTGAATACATTTGTTGTGTACTAATTCTTATATTTGTGATTTCTAATTGCATAGTTTAAAATGAAATGATTTTCTCTTTTTTAAATCTCACTTACCTTAGCCTTGATATTGAGCTCAGTTTAGTGATCCAAACACTTCCTGTGAGATTACACAATGGGGTGACTGCATGAATCCTTGACCAATTCATACACTAGATTTGATCCTCCCACTTTTTATAACAAATAAGTAACTTTATCTCATTTCCCCATGTATGCCAACAATGCACTAAACAGAAGCTTAGGTCAGTGACGAATACAGAAGTAGTTAACAGTATATTACCATGTCCAATAGCACCAGTTGGCTTTATAGACCCTTTGGTTTTCATTATGTCAGTCTGTCAATGATCACTAGACCTTATAGTCTCGGGAATCGTGAATTTGGCCAAGGTGTGGAAAATGAAGAACCCCAACGACTTCTATATTTAAAGGTTTAATAGACAAACAATAGACAGAAATATGCACACAGGGAGACAGACACGCTCCTCTGATAGGTTCGTAGCAATCTGCCAACCCCCTCAAAGGCAGGCAGGCAGGCATAAATACTTTTGCTTATCTGTTCGTTCTCCAAGTGTTCTGGGCCCCTGGTCAACCGAGCTGTAGCGATGAGACAAGATAGTAGCTACTACAACAATTGGACACCACGAAATTGGGGAGAAAAAGGGGTAAAAAATAAAATAAATAAGTCTAGGAGTTATTGTGGAATATAAGGAAGGAAAAAGTGAGAAATTATGTAAGGTACAGCATTACTCTCATTAGGTTGTCTGATTGATTCCTCTGTGTGACCTGAGTCCTTAACTGTACTGTAAAGTTATTGTCATGCAAATTACAGCGTTTCTCAATACATAGTTAGTTTGGTGAAAGTGACTTTAGTATTGTGTTGCAAACCACAGTGATAAGGAATACAGTCTGTTTTAGGAAATCTGGGTGTATCCATGAGGAACTTTGTCCAGATTGAGGATGTCTACAAATGTTCTGTTTAAAGCCAGAATCCGCAGGTCATGGGCGACCCTATGCTGCCCTACTTCTCGTGTAGTGTTTTCACTTAGAATGAAAACAAGGGGGTGGCACCAAACAATCGGTCATTTACAGGTGACACCATTGACTGAATACATCAATATGTGTCTTACAATAAATATTATTTTGAAAGAATGGTTGTGAAATATTAGCCTTCTGGGCTAATCCCGGCTACTCGAATGACACTGCTGCCTCAGAGTTGGAGAGGAAGTGAAAGTCACTGCAAACTAAGGGAGAGGTAAAAAAAAAAATTAAGCAATAGTTACCCGGAGGGAAATGGGGGAGGGTTATGCAATTTGTAATTTAGTCCAGGGGAGGGTCATGTAATTTGTAATCAATTAAATGTCATACTGCTTAAGTGTTTGAGAATGAGTTGCTTACAGAATTATAGTATCTCATGTGTGCCCGATGATGCCCCTCATCCCTGATTCTCTGCTGGGCTCGCAATATCAAGTGTTCCTAGTGTAGTCTCAGAAGAATTATCCATAGCCTATTCCAGCCTTTCTCAAACCCTGGTCTGTGGACCGGCGTAGGTCCGTGGAGGAATTCTTGCTGGTCTGCAGCATATTTGTCTTGAATAAATACTTGTTGTTGGCCCACTTGCGCAATGCGCTGAACAATGCATTCCACATTAAACAAATTGTGTTGCCATGACTAAATGTTGTTGTCTTAGGTCTCTCTTTATGTATTGTTGTTATCTTACATCTCTTTATGTAGTTAAAAAATTGTTAGGTGGGCAGCACTGATTGGTGACATTCACTGGGCTATATTTGGCTATAAGAGAGGGAGTTGTAATCGTAAAGGTTTTGTAATAGTTCCCGGTTATTGATTTTGGTTTGATTGTTCAGGTAACACCAGTGAAATTTAACAGGAAGTTAAGGTATATATACATTATAATCTGTTTTCATTATGGGGAACAATGACAGGTCCGCAAAGTGGATTGCAGGCTGAGTTTATTTTATTTTAAAGGGACAGTGCATGTTTATCACAGTTGTGTGTGTCTAATGGCAGGGTATTCCTATCAAGCATTTTGGGGAGACTATTTGGAGAAGGACTGAATGAGTTACATGGAACATTGAGGAAATTAAAAAAATTATGATTGGAGGGAGTACATTTCCATTTTCCAAGAGATATGGAATATTAGAAGTTTTGTTTTCTGAGTTTAAATTAAACACGTGAATTCTTTAGATAAAAGGTTTTTCAATTTGTCTAATATTGTATGGAACACGACAGTAAAAGGGTAGTATGACTATTGACCTCTATCATGGCTTTCCCTTGTGGTCTGATCAGCCTCATGGGAGGGCCATTTGGATAAGGAATTTAAGGTAATTTGTGATACTGATTTTAATGTAAATTGAGTAACTGATAATTATGAACGAGTATATAGTTCTTTGACATAGTTGTAATTTGAACCAATGAGACGAAGGAAATGGCATAGCCTTGGACTAAGGGCAGACTTTCTTGAGTCTCTCTTCCGATGGCCATAAGGGTACAATAATTTATCTTTGTGGAGGGTTCCAGAGTAGTAACTCTGATCTGATCATGTTATTTGAAACTTTGTTTTATCTTTTGACCGGTAGTAGTATTTTTTATATACACTGTTCAAAAAAATAAAGGGAACACTTAATCAACACAATGTAACTCCAAGTCAATCACACTTCTGTGAAATCAAACTGTCCACTTTGGAAGCAACACTGATTGACAATAAATTTCACATGCTGTTGTGCAAATGGAATAGACAACAGGTGGAAATTATAGGCAATTAACAAGACACCCCCAATAAAGGAGTGGTTCTGCAGGTGGTGACCACAGACCACTTCTCAGTTCCTATGCTTCCTGGCTGATGTTTTGGTCACTTTTGAATGCTGCCGGTGCTTTCACTCTAGTGGTAGCATGAGACGGAGTCTACAACCCACACAAGTTGCTCAGGTAGTGCAGCTCATCCAGGATGGCACATCAATGCGAGCTGTGGCAAGAAGGTTTGCTGTGTCTGTCAGCGTAAGGTCCAGAGCATGAAGGAGCTACCAGGAGACAGGCCAGTACATCAGGAGACGTGGAGGAGGCTGTAGGAGGGCAACAAACCAGCAGCAGGACCGCTACCTCCGCCTTTGTGCAAGGAGGAGCAGAAAGAGCACTGCCAGAGCCCTGCAAAATGACCTCCAGCAGGCCACAAATGTGCATGTGTCTGCTCAAACGGTCAGAAACAGACTCCATGAGGGTGGTATGAGGGCCCGACGTCCACAGGTGGGGGTTGTGCTTACAGCCCAACACCGTGCAGGATGTTTGGCATTTGCCAGAGAACACCAAGATTGGCAAATTCGCCACTGGCACCCTGTGCTCTTCACAGATGAAAGCAGGTTCACACTGAGCACATGTGACAGACGTGACAGAGTCTGGAGACGCCGTGGAGAACGTTCTGCTGCCTGCAACATCCTCCAGCATGGCGGTCGGTCAGTCATGGTGTGGTGTGGCATTTCTTTGGGGGGCCGCACAGCCCTCCATGTGCTCGCCAGAGGTAGCCTGACTGCCATTAGGTACCGAGATGAGATCCTCAGACCCCTTATGAGACCATATGCTGGTGCGGTTGGCCCTGGGTTCCTCCTAATGCAAGACAATGCTAGATCTCATGTGGCTGGAGTGTGTCAGCAGTTCCTGCAAGAGGAAGGCACTAATGCTATGGACTGGCCCGCCCGTTCCCCAGACCTGAATCCAATTGAGCACATCTGGGACATCATGTCTCGCTCCATCCACCAACGCCACGTTGTACCACAGACTGTCCAGGGGTTGGCGGATGCTTTAGTCCAGGTCTGGGAGGAGATCCCTCAGGAGACCATCCGCCACCTCATCAGGAGCATGCCCAGGCGTTGTAGGGAGGTCATACAGGCACGTGGAGGCCACACACACTACTGAGCCTCATTTTGACTTGTTTTAAGGACATTACATCAAAGTTGGATCAGCCTGTAGTGTGGTTTTCCACTTTAATTTTGAGTGTGACTCCAAATCCAGACCTCCATGGGTTGATAAATTTGACTTCCATTGATAATTTTTGTGTGATTTTGTTGTCAGCACATTCAGCTATGTAAAGAAAAAAGTATTTAATAAGAATATTTCATTCATTCAGATCTAGGATGTGTTATTTTAGTGTTCCCTTTATTTTTTTGAGCAGTGTATATATGATGCTCCGGGAGAATAGTGGGTTAAAAGAATCCCCGGCAGTGGAGGGACTTCACTTAATTGTATAGTCAACAATTAAAAATTGCTTTCCTCAGTGGAATGCGTCCCGAGATAAGCCATACCATTAAACAGAACTTAGTAGGGTGGGGGCGAGCTGAGCTAGGAGAGGTGGAGAGATAAGTAGTTCACTAGGAGCAGCAAGACTCAGAGGAGAATGTGGATTTTTGTCAGGACAAATTATGAGGAGCGGGGGAATAGACTCTATTGAGGAGGAGGAGGAGGTTCAGGATTCTGTTGTAAACACTGACTGTGAAGGTTTCGAATTGGCTACTATTCATTTGGTATTATAACAGGAACAGAAATCCTATTTATCATCGATAATAAACGGGGGAGGATATGGTCCTTTGAGGTTTGGACAGGAGATAGTTTAAGCAAATAAGGCAGGAAAATAGATTGAGATAGAAAAATAGTGATTTTATAAGCATTAAAATTAATTTAAAAAATGTTGCAGTTCTTAGGGATGGTAAATGACTGTAGATAATGTATCCCACACTATGCAACATATATTAAATGATTGATGAGACTGATTTTAAGGTTAACCCATGTTATTGTTAGATAAAACACAGTGGACTCCCGATGGATGGATTTCATTAGTACAGAAAGCATATGATATGGTTAGCATTCGTTTTGGCTTTATTTGATCATTAGAAGTTTTTTATTTAAATAGTATCAAAGTTGACAGGGATATATGACATCTGTGGTGATTTAGGACTATTGATAGGATCGAGATAGGTTGATTAAGGTTATGTAAGGACTTTAGAGATTGCCACCATTCTCAAATCCATGAGTTCAGATAATGCCAAACAGTGAGACACTTAGTCAATAGTTGGTAACAACCCATATTTGATAAAGACGGCTATGAGAAAGAGCGAAAGACAGATAGGAGGAAGGGCAGACGGAGGAGCCCTCCCCGTGCTGCTGAGACCTTGAAGGTTTGAGAGCAGAAGTTTTAGAAGGGGGGCTAGGAAATGAGCAAGGTAGGAGTGACACAGAATGGGTAAATAAACAGATACTGAGAGGAATGAATGTTTAGTTGGTTTCAGGAACTATGGTGTAAAACACGGAAACATTGCCAAGAAATTATTCAGCACAGCAGGCCGACAGTAGCATTGACTAGTGCCCGTGAAATAAGAAAGGAGAGAAAAGGGTTACTGTTTAAATAGACAGGCACATATACAGTACATCTAAGAACATACAAAGCAGCACAGATAACTCTTAAAGTAGATAAGACACTTGACAGATAATTTATACAGGATAGACATGAACGGAAGCCCAAGGGAGAATTGGACATGTGGATAATGAAAGGGGCGCTCCTACATGACAATGTCAGAACATAAGGATAATTTACTAATCTTACCTAAGTCATTAGGCAAGGTTGTTACCTGGGCAGAGCCAGATATCAAAGGGGGGGATGGGTAAATTGTGGTCTAGAATAGGATGGGGCCTAGGGGGGCCTAGGATAGGACACTTTGTGGCCTATTGGATAATAAATGAATAAATAAAAACTCAAATTAACTTGGCCCTCTTGCTTGTCTGTAGGTGACCAAATACTTATTACTTAAATACTTATACATTCTTTAAAAATCCTACAATGTGATTTTCTGGATTTTTTTTCTCATTTTGTCTGTCATAGTTGAAGTGTACCTATGATGAAAATTACAGGCCTCTCTCATCTTTTTAAGTGGGAGAACTTGCACAATTGGTGGCTGACTAAATACTTTTTTGGCCCACTGTATTTCATGATGCTTCCAGGATCGTAAATTACAAGTATAAATGTTATTTGTTACTCTCATCCAATACAAATCATTCATCATTCATCCATACACAAAAAATAATCACTATATTATCAAGGATAAAACAATACTTTAATAATTAAAACCCATTCATTTATAGATATTCAGTTGTAGAATTCATTACATTAACAGAATTGAACAGTTTATCCCTTGTGATAATGACAATTTCACTCATATTTTCACAATCCCAACTTCAATATGAGGCTGGCAAGAGAAGTGACCATCATATCAGAATGCATGCATCATGACACTGGGCACCAGCATAACAAAGTCCCAAAATGACCTCAGTGTAGCTAGTGATGCACGAGATCTCCAAGAATGGTAAAATAGACATAGCAGGGCAGCATACCAAAGGTGTAAAAAATGTACACTGCTGATCAATATCCATGTATGGAAGTTCATTTTCATTTCATATGCAAATGTTTCAGTTCAGTTGGGCCACACTTGACAGACTTATGGTGTCCTTGACGACGACTTATGGTGTCCTTGACGACGTTCATTTGGATCTAATAAAAACTAGCAACAGACAAAAGAAAAACAAATATGCAAAGTTGTCACAGAGGGTTTGATGACCCGTAACTCCCAGTTCACCAGTCCTTAATTAACATTAGAAACCCCATATCCCATCTCCCCACCATCTCAACTCTCATGAGCAGAACGCTAGCGGTTCCCCTAATCCATCAACTACCCCCATCATGGGAGCAGCCTAGATGGGATTTTTTTGGTAGTGGAAAGGCAGATGCTCTCTAGTGGTGGACAGTTGGACAGAGAACCACAGCGCTAGATGTTAGTCTAACTCAACGTCAGAAGAGGTCTTCTTCTTCTTCTTCCTGCCATGTTTCTTGTGCTTCTTTTTCCTCTTCTTCTTTGATTTGTCCTGTTAACATTTACAACAGTTGGATAAGTAAGTGTTAAACTTCCATTCTGCTATGTTTTTGTATAAAATCTGTCAGTGCAGAAAAATATTACTCAGGCAGTATTGTATGTGGTCTTTTGTGGCTCAGTTGGTAGAGCACGTCGCTTGTAATGCCAGGGTAGTGGGTTCGAATCCCAGGACCACCCATATCTTAAAATGTATGCATGCATGACTAAGATGCTTTGGATAAAAGCATCTGCATATATTATATTGCAAATATGTTACATTTGAAACAATCCCAAGAGATAGAGGCATGTTGACAGAGGCATGTTGCCATTTCTGGTCACTTGCTAACATATACTACATGACCAAAAGTATGTGGACACCTGCTCGTCAAACATCTAATTCCAAAATCATGGGCATAATATGGAGTTGGTCCCCACTTTGCTGCCATAATAGCATTCACTCTTCTGGGAAGGCTTTCCACTAGATGTTGGAACATTGCTGCGGGAACTTGCAGAGCATTCGTATGGTCGGGTTATGATGTTGGGTGATTAGGCCTGGCTTGCAGTCAGTGTTCCAATTCATCCCAAAGCTGTTTGATGGGGTTGAGGTCAGGGCTCTGTGCAGGCCAGTCAAGTTCTTCCACACCGATCTCGACAAACCATTTCTGTATGGACCTCACTTTGTGCACGGGGGCATAGTCATGCTGAAACAGGAAAGGTCCTTCCCCAAACTGTTGCCAGAAAATTGGAAGCACAAAATCGTCTAGAATGAAATTGTATTCTGTAGCGCTAAGATTACCCTTCACTGGAACTAAGGGGCCTAGCCTAAACCATGAAAAAAAGCCCCAGGCCATTATTCATCCTCCACCAAACTTTACAGTTGGCACTATGCATTGGGCCAGGTATCGTTTTTCCGGCATACACCAAACCCATATTCGCCCGTCGGACTGCCAGATGGTGAAGTGTGATTCATCCCTCCAGAGAATACGTTTCCACTGCTCCATAGTTCAATGCTGGCGAGCTTTACACCACTCCTCCCAACGCATGGCCCTGTGCATGGTGATCTTAGGCTTGTGTGCAGCTGCTCGGTCATGGAAATCGAGGATAGACGATTGTGTGGCCTACCACTCCCCAGCTGAACAGTTGTTGACCAGGGCAGCTCTAGCAGGGCAAAAATTTTACAAACTGACTTGTTGGAAAGGTTGCATTCTATGACGGTGCCACGTTGACAGTCACTGAGCTCTTCAATACGGGCCAGTCTACTGACAATGTTTGTCTATGGAGATTGCATGGCGGCGTGCTTGATTTTACACACCGGTCAGCAACGATGTGGCTGAAGTAGACTAATCCACTAATTTAAAGGGGTGTCCACATAGCTTTGTAAATATAGTGTATTTTGGTCACTAATCACTAAATCTGACACGGGGAGTGGCCGTTTTCATCCTGTGGTTAGTGTATGCTTATCTGACAACCACTTACTGCTGCTATTTTTTCTTTCTCCTCATTACTTCTCTTTCTCTTCTTGGCTTCACCCTACAGAGACATTGCAAAAATTAACCAACCACAATATATGGGGAAAGGCCGCTGACAGTTTCCTAACGTCCAATCAAAAAGTGCAGTATTTCACAATGATACAGAATGCAAAAAAAGTTCCCTCCATATAATACTTAAACTGCAGATGGCCTATGCCTTCCAACGAGGAACAAAAATACATCCCATAAGTGGTCATCTAAGTCAATACATAACACATTATTTTCAGTCATAAAACATGGCAAATGAATATAAAGGTGACAAAGGTGAATGTACTTACACCCTCCTCCACTTCTGAGTCAGCTGACGACTCCGAGGATGAGTCTTTATGACTTTGCTCGGCTTTCCTCTTCTTCCTGCGGCTCTTTTCATCCTGAAGGTTAAACATTTACAGCCATCAGCTCACTGTAGCCCAGCATGTTCAAAACCTTCTTCAGGCAGCAATACACAAAATAGGACTAACAACCACACGAATGTCCTTAAATTACCTTTTCTTTCTTCTTCATCTCCATCTCCATCTTCGTCTTCTTGGAGAGAAACAGAATGAGAGGGAAGGAGCCCTTTTTTTTGCATACAAAACATGAAGATTTAATGAAGTACTCACACAACAAAAAAAAGTTCAACTTTGAAATGAATGAACAGAAATCAAACAATGGCTAAACAGAGAAGCACGTGACGAAAGACATTTCTAAGAGTGCAGAAATGTCTTCGATTAAAATGAATGTAAGGAAATAGATGGAATACTCTCCACATCAAAGTAACCTTGCTGTCGGGCTCCGATTCTACAGTCGAGTCTTCTGATGCTTTCTTGGAGGAGGACCGCTTCTTTTTACGTTTCTTTTTGACACTCTTCTTTTCATTCTGACCAAACAGACATCAGACAAAAACTCAGTTTCAATCTATCACATTTCCCCTCTTTGAACTAGTCGGACAATATTTAACTGGAAACGCATATTCATAAAGGGGGTAGAAGCCAATCCCCAAACAAAATATCAACAGTATAAATGTATTCACAATATATATATTCACAATACTTCACACAGCTCTTCGTGCCTACCTTACAAATACAATTACTTCTAATGTATTATATTTCTATGGTGCCTACAGGGTGGCTGGGAAACAGTATGGCAAGCTGACACAGACTTGTCACCAAATACTCTGGTACATACCTCGTCTTCAGAGTCTGAGGAGGAGCTGCTAGAGGAATCAGAACTCGATGAGGAGGAGGAGGGAGAGGAATGCTTGACCAAACACAATGAAAGCAGAGCTCATTAGATTTGAAGACAGCAACTGACACAAAGATACCTTTGTGAAAAGCTTACACTTTAGATGACAGATACCACTACCGCAATATGCATACCAACAGCCTTCAACAAAACATTGGAGACAGCTTTCCTCACCCTGTTGGATTTCTTTCCCTTTTCTTTTTTTCCCTTCTCTTTCTTCTTTTTCTAAACACAAAACCGAGATCTGGTATGAGAGGTGGATACGTTAAAACAAAATGTTTGTGTTCGAATATTAGACATGGATAGAACTGGAAGCATACCTCTTTCTTCTCCTTCTTCTCTCTCTTCTCCTTCTCCTTCTTCTCCTTCTCCTCTTTCTCCTTGTCAACGCCACCCAGTAACTTCTCTCTGTTCTTCGCCAGCTCTTTCTTCCAATTCTATACAAAGCAAATTGTGATATTTGAATGTAAGAAAAAAAGAAAACACTGGATTTGTGGTATAATAACAACCGGTCAATAAAGTAGAATTGTTGACATTTGAACAATACCTCGTTCATTTGATCCTCAAAGTCCGCCAGAGCTCTGGAGCCTTTCTTCTTCCTCTCGATGATCTCTTTCACCTCTTCCCTGGTGAACAAAAACCATCATCACTCAATGAATCACAACTGACGGTGATGTAGGCCTAGGTCCAAACATTCAAGGGCATAGCAACATTTTACTGTGACTTGCAGGCAGCATTTCATAGCGTGTAGCCTATTAGTAGCCTATTACTATAAAACAGCAATGCCTTACTACCCCGATTTACACACATAGAATCCACCATTTTGCCTGTTGACATTCTTCAGTAACATCAATGAGGATATGTCCATCTCGCCAGTTATACAACCTGGAGCCCTTTCAGGCACAAATCCTGGGTCCTTTGGTGTGTTATCTTATGCTTACCATGTTGGCCGTGGTCTGCTCAGGTAATCCTGGATAGACGGTCCTGCGTTGGGTGCAGGTCCCTTGGCCCGTGATGCAGCTATGGGGTTCACATATGACTGAAAACACACAAGGGAGACAGTCAGACCAGACATTTCAATGACATCTGGCTACCGTAGACAAGACACTAGTCTAGACAGGATCGGAAGCATAATAACACAATATTTTGACCTGGCTAGGTTGGATCAGTCATTTTGACTAGACTGTCAATACCAATTCTATGGCCTTTCCATAGCTAATGCTAATGTTAACACATTCATAACATAGATACAACGTAGACAGCCAGTCCGGCCAATTCGGGTGATGAACTCGAGCCTAGTTGGCAGGCGTAGTTACAATAATAGTTAGTTAGTTGTTTTTTTCCGACAGTGCGCTTTGGATTATGTTAGCAGAACAGGCACAGGGTGTGCTCGCTAGTTCGCTATATTATTATACACTAGCTAAATAACATAACTAGATATATTTCGAACTTAATAGTTAGCTACGTTAGTTCAGGTGTGGCTCCGTTTAGCGGTCCTTCATACGACCTGCTAACGTTTACTTGTTCTTCGATATCTGCCAGGTTAGTTTGCCTAGCTAGCTATATTCGTTCGATATATATATATCGTATGTTAAAATAACTCAAATTTCCGCACCTTTGATATAGCTAGTTTTAAAGGGATTCGACTTGTCTGCACACTAACGTAAACTACTGTTGGCTAGCTAACTTATAGGGCCTAGCTAACATACCTAACGTTACAGGCCCATGCGTTCAGTGCCAGTTAGCTATAGCCAACACGTTTGTTTGTTTTCATGCATAACGTTACTATTTATCGTAAAAAGCTAAATATCTACATGCCTGTAATTATTTAACACGTGGCTTACCACTCTATTGTCTCTTTTCCCCATTTCTGCAGATTTCGCCTACTATTGGGCGAATATCACTAAATTGAGAACCGTAGCATGCTTCCCGTCGTTAGCCACCACAACAAGCGAGCTTCTCTAGCTACGTAGCTAGATTCTCTGACTACGACGAACACACAGACCCGTGATGACTGCCACCTAGCGGTAAATATATATATTAGATTGGATTAGAGAGAACACATGTACAGGGTTGCAGATGTATGTAATGACAGGGTACAGAGAAATTATTAAGCTCCGAGCTCCAACAATGCAGTACAAAGTGAAATAAAACAATACAAATATAATGGGGGGGGGGGGGGGGGGGGGGTAGCTGACTAGTGATGATGGTCTGTGGGTAGAAGCTATTGGGCAGTTTTACATTTTTTTTGCCATGATCCTCCAATAATGCCCATGTCTGAGTGATGGAAACGGAGAGAACCGGTCATGGCTCAGAATATCCAGGGGTCCCTGATGATATTCTTGCCCTTTCTGTGACACCTGGGGTTGTAGGTGTCCTGAAGGTCAGGCTGTGTGCACCCAGTGGTGCATTCAGCTGAGGGCACCACCCTCTGTAGCACCTTGTGGTCTGTGGCGGGGGAGTTGCCGTACCCGGCTGTGATGC
This sequence comes from Oncorhynchus mykiss, assembly GCF_057628025.1. Taxonomy (NCBI): domain Eukaryota; kingdom Metazoa; phylum Chordata; class Actinopteri; order Salmoniformes; family Salmonidae; genus Oncorhynchus; species Oncorhynchus mykiss. The sequence goes on along the minus strand of NC_143051.1, from coordinate 17,092,881 downwards.
AACTCAACAGTATTTTCTTGATGGTGCTCCTGTAGAACACTGTGAGGGCCCTAGGGAACAGACTGAATTTCTTCAGAATCCCAAGTTTGATGAGTCGCTATTGTGCCTTCACCCGTGTCCGTGGGGTTTGACCATTTCAGCTCCTTGGAGTTGTGTACGCAGAGGAACTTGAACTTTTTGACCGTCTCCATGGTGGCACAGATGATGACGATGGGTGCATGCCCAGCCTGGTACCTCCTGAAGTCCACAATCAGCTCCTTTGTTTAGCTGACTTTGAGGTTGTTTACCTGGCACCACGCCATTAGAGTGCCTACCTCCTCCCTGTAGGCCGCCTCGTTGTTGTTGGTAATCAGGCCGTCGTGTCGTCAGCAAACTTTATGATGGAGTTGGAGTTGTGTGAGACCACACAGTCGTGGGTATACAGGGAATACAGAAGGTGGGTGAGAACGCCCATCAGGAAGTCCAGGACCCAGCTTGCATAGGGAGGAGATCAGTCCCAGGGCCGTACGTTTTGTGGTGAGCTTAGAGGGCACTATGGTATTGATAGGCTGAGCTGTAGTCGATGAATAGCATCCTCACATATGCATTCCTTTTGTCCAGGTGGGTGAGGGCAGTGTGCTGTGCAATGACGTTTGTCCCTGGATCTTTCAAGGAGGTAGGCAAATTGGAGAGGGTCGAGTGTGTCAGGGAGGGAGGTGGTGATGTAGTCTTTGACTAGCCTCTCGAAGCACTTCATGATGACGGAAGTTAGTGCTACGGGTTGGTAGCACTAACTTCAGTTATTTTCCCTTTCTTGGGCATGGGGATGATAGAGGACATCTTGAAGCAGGTGGGGATTTCACTTGAGCTAGAGATTAAAAACACAGGTATATTTAAGCATTAAGGCCCAAGGGGGTGTGGTATAGGGCTAATATACCACAGCTAAGAGCTGTTCTTAGGCACGATGCAACGCGGAGTTGTATAGCCGCGGTATATTGGCCATATACCACAAACCCCTGGGATGCTTTATTACTATTATAAACTGGTTACCAACATAATTAGAACAGTAAACAAGTAGTTTTGCATCATACCCATGGTATATTTAAGCAATAAGGCCCAAGGGGGTGTGGTATAGGGCTAATATACCACAGCTAAAGGCGGTTCTTCTGCACGACGCAACGTGGAGTACCTGGATACAGCCCTAAGTCGTAGTATATTGGCCATATGCCACCAACTCCCGAGGTGCCTTATTGCTATTATAAACAAGTTACCAACATAATTAGAACAGTAAACAAGTAATATTGTCTCATACCCGTGGTATAGTCTCATATTCCACAGCTTTCAGCCAATCAGCGTCCAGGAGCCAAACTACCCGGTTTATAAAGTCTTATATACCACGGCTTTCAGCCAATCAGCATCCAGGGCTTGAACAACCCGGTTTATAAAATGACAGGAATTGCGTTAGTAAGATAATACTCAATAATGCCAGTGGAAACACAATTAACACACTAAACATTTATTTGACTAAAATAAAATGACAAGCAGTTGTGAATACAATATCAGAAATGTTAAGCTGCTACATACACTTAGATAACCTTATGGTGGGTCATAATATGTTTTTAAAATACGTTTTGAGAGCATTACTGTATAGCAGCAAAACCAGTTTAGAGAAAGCCTAAATGGATAAATACAATTGAAATAAAAATAAGTAGCAAACTATGTTCCTATTTGATACTCTGTATTTCCTAAAATCCGGTTTCTTGGCAGAACTACAATATTAGCAAAAAACGGGCATTGTAAAAATGTGGATTCTGGCATCAACAACCTGCTTCAAAACAGCTTTGAATCACACAATATAAAATGCATTTTTATTTTAAATATGGTGCTGAACAAACATAAGACCAGGCTACATAATGGACCTAGACTAGACATGATGTTATATAGCAAGACCTTTAGTTAGTTAAATAGCATAACTTCCCCAAAATCAGTAACTTCTTCACATGAAAAACACATCATCATTGTACTGTACATGAAACATAATTTCAAAAGAAGAACACTACAAATACTAGAAAAATACTAAACAAATAAACTGCACAAATAAGACCTTATGTACAAGAAAAAACCACTAAAGCCTAAATCATTTGGGGCTTCATTGGAGAGTCATTGAGCAAGTCCTTTTACTGGGATCACTACTATTGTACACCTGTAGCTAAAGTACAGAAGACACCACAATATATACTGGTTGGGCTTCTATGCTTAATGTAGGCATGGTGATCTGTATTGCATTGGGTGGGGGGGGGGGTATTCGCTTGTTATCTGTGTTTGGCCTCGCTGGATGTGCCCAAATGGCAACCTATTCCCTAGATTGTGCACTACCTTTGGCCAGGGCCCTAGGGAATAGGGCTCCATTAGGGACTCCGCCTCTGTTTTAAGGACATAAGTTATAATAACAAATCTCAAACATGATATATTGGGTCTATTTCAAAATAAGACTTGTATGACTGTATGGTGCTAATTCTGCATTGTTTAGATAAGCAGTAGTGAGAGAAGTCATTTAAAATGTATAGGAAGGATACATATTTGTTATGTAATACTATGTAATCCATTGTTGTTTTGATATGCAGTATAGAAGAGATTTGCGTGGAATGTTAAATGTGTTGTTGCAACAAAAAAAAGGGACTCATGATCTTCTGTCAATTCTGCTATGTCATGATCTTCTGTCAATTCTGCTATGTCATGATCTTCTGTCAATTCTGCTATGTCATGATCTTCTGTCAATTCTGCTATGTCATGATCTTCTGTCAATTCTGCTATGTCATGATCTTCTGTCAATTCTGCTATGTCATGATATTCTGTCAATTCTGCTATGTCATGATCTTCTGTCAATTCTGCTATGTCATGATTTTCTGTCAATTCTGCTATGTCATGATCTTCTGTCAATTCTGCTATGTCATGATCTTCTGTCAATTCTGCTATGTCATGATCTTCTGTCAATTCTGCTATGTCATGGTCTTCTGTCAATTCTGCTATGTCATGATATTCTGTCAATTCTGCTATGTCATGATCTTCTGTCTATTCTGCTATGTCATGATCTTCTGTCTATTCTGCTATGTCATGATCTTCTGTCAATTCTGCTATGTCATGATCTTCTTTCAATTCTGCTATGTCATGATCTTCGGTCAATTCTGCTATGTCATGATTTTCTGTCTATTCTGCTATGTCATGATCTTCTGTCAATTCTGCTATGTCATGATCTTCTGTCAAAACTGCTATGTCATGATCTTCTGTCAATTCTGCTATGTCGTGATCTTCTGTCAAAACTGCTATGTCATGATCTTCTGTCAATTCTGCTATGTCATGATTTTCTGTCAATTCTGCTATGTCATGATTTTCTGTCAATTCTGCTATGTCATGATCTTCTGTCAATTCTGCTATGTCATGATCTTCTGTCAAATAGAAAGATACACATTCTTTACAGATTGTTTATAATAAAATATACTGAGTGTACTAAACATGATATAGACTGGCCAGGTGAATCCAGGTGAAACAAGGATTTTTAAGCCTTGAGACAATTGAGACATGGATTGTGAATATGTGCCATTCAGAGGGTGAATGGGCAAGACACAAGATTTATGTTCATTTGAACAGGGTATGGTAGTAGGTGCCAGACACACTGGTTTGTGTCAAGAACTGCAACACAACAGTTTTTCACACTCAATCGTTTCCTGTATGTATTAAGAATGGTCCACCACCCAAAGGACATCCAGAAAATTTGACACAACTGTGGGAAGCATTGGAGTCAACATGGGCCAGCATCCACGTGGAACGCTTTCCACACCTTGTATACTCCCTGGCCTGGTGAATTGAGGCTGTTCTGGGGGCTCATTATTAGGAAGGTGGTCCTAATGTTCTGTACACTCAGTGTATATTGTGATGTTTACACATTTTTTCCAGCATTTTTTTGCAGCTTCACATGTTAACAACATTGAAATACCACAACAAATACAACAACTAAATATCCACAGCCTAACGCAACCCAATTCAATATTAAGCACATGATACATTTGTTAATTATTTGAATGAATCCCAAACAAGAACGCTCGCATATACAAAGCAGATTTTTTATTCAAATGGTGCAACATGAAGCAATCACCACTGATGGCATTTATTCATGTAAACATAATGCCCATTACCTCCATATCGTCATTGTAAATTAAGTTACCATGTCATAAGTGGGCATTTCAAATACATTTGTGGCCTTTACTTTCATCCTTGGAGCTAAATGTGTTAAAATACTACATTTTTCAGTACTGTTCATTAGCTAAAGGGTATTTGCAATACAAAGCTATCATACTGTAGGTGCATTTGTGTAATCATAGGAAATGTATGGCAGACCCCATGTAGGTGGCTGTAAAAAAGTACAACTTTATTATTTTCTATTACATAGACAAAAGTATTCTTGTCCTGTGTTGTAGGTTTACAAATGACCAATAAACCTCTTAAATAAAATAACACAGTGATAGTTTCAAGTGAATATAGACTAAAATGATGATAGTCTACCCTCTAGGCAAAAACTGGTTGAATCAACATTGTTTCCACGTAATTTCAACCCCAAAAATCTATGTCATGACGTTGAATCAACGTGGGAAAATAATTGGATTTGCAAAAAGTAATCAGTAATGGGGCATTTCGTCTTTTTTTCACCCAACGTTTAACCTAAATGCAATGACATTTTTTTGTTGATTTCACACTGAATTGACAACTCAACCAACTGTAAATCAAAACAAGACGTTGAACTGATGTCTGTGCCCAGTGGGTACTTGTTAGTAGGGCAGTTGACGTTGAACTGTGCCCAGTGGGTACTTGTTAGTAGGGCAGTTGACGTTGAACTGATGTCTGTGCCCAGTGGGTACTTGTTAGTAGGGCAGTTGACGTTGAACTGATGTCTGTGCCCAGTGGGTACTTGTTAGTAGGGCAGTTGACTTTGAACAGATGTCTGTGCCCAGTAGGTACTTGTTAGTAGGGCAGTTGACGTTGAACTGACCGATACCAAGAAATCTTGACAATCCCTATTTCTAGAGAGTTGTAACATGAAGTCTGCAACAGAGATTAGTATCCATCAGTGACATGAACCTGACAGAACAGAGATGAGTATCCATCAGTGACATGAACCTGACAGAACAGAGATGAGTATCCATCAGTGACATGAACCTGACAGAACAGAGATGAGTATCCATCAGTGACATGAACCTGACAGAACAGAGACGAGTCCCCATCAGTGACATGAATCTGACAGAACAGAGATGAGTATCCATCAGTGACATGAACCTGACAGAACAAATCTACTGCTACATGGAGATGAGAGCTCAGTTCAAATGGATTTCATGTCATTAAACCAAGTGTCCCCTGACACTGAAAACACGTAGGATATCAAACATATCATAGCAGATATGCAGTTTGATTCACACAGTCATGAATTCTGTAATATGAGTATAGTATCAAAATCATGTTATAGCATTATTGTCAGCCACGGAAACAGTTGATGCAGTCTAATCATGAATGTGCAAAGTGTGTCAGAATGATTTCTGATTTGATTTCTAAAAAGATCCTGAGTGTATTCGTGTGCTAGCAGCACTAGATATACCAGAGTGAAAGTTATGGTCTAGATTACTGTGCAGTAAGAAGTTTTACAAACAAAATAACTCTATTTACCTTGACTTGTTTTCAGCCAATCCCTCGGAGGGAGCGAGTCTGAAAGCACTCTAGCTAGTCATATTGAATCAATATGCCATTGGAGTGCTCCTCAACGTGAGCATAATAAGTAAGGTGAGCATCATTGTTAAAACAACCATTCTTAACACAGAACAGCTGTGTTTTAACATGAACCCCTGTATGCTTTTATGTAACCCTCTGAGACTAAGTCCAAATGAAGAAGGTACAATGTTCAACATCCTCTGAATCCGACGTATCCACCTCCCTTTTCTCAATGCAAAATCTCACAACCAATAACATTTCACTGACCAACACCTATACTACTGCTACCCTGCTACACATGCCAGTGTTCTGGATATGCAAGTCACACCACTACTGCCAAGATAAGTGCAGTCTCTAGCACTAGCCTATACCAGTCCATTACCCGATCCATTCTACATGCCTCACATTGTCAAACCTTTCCTCCTTTGGATTTGACCTAGTCTTGTAATTTATTTTCTAGCGGGGAATTTTGCAATATCATTTTTAATTTCAATCCCCACACATGATTTAAAGTCCAATAAAATTAAGACTTAATAGAAAATAAGAAATCAACTGTCAACAATGGTGCGTACATCGACCTTATTCTTATACAACATGTAGTCACTCCAGTATGCTCTGTGTATCAGGTCATCAGGTAATTTTCTTTCGGAAAGCTATCAGTTTGTCTCTGTGGATGGTTTGTCCTCTGACAAATAAATTGTACCTTTCGGCATTCCTCAAGGTTCTGTTTTAGGACCACTATTGTTTTCACTATATATTCTACCTGTTGGTGCTATGCGGACGACACACAGCTGTACATTTCGATTAAACATGGTGAAGCCCCAAAATGGCCTACTCTGGAAGCCTGTGTTTCAGACATAAGGAAGTGTATGGTGGCAAATTATTTTAAACACGGACAAAACAGAGATGCTAGTTCTAGGTCCTAAGAAACAAAGAGATCTGCTGTTGGATCTGACAAATAAGCTTGATAGTTGTATAGTTGTCTCAAATAAAACTGTGAAGGACGAACATATCAAGAATATTTCAAGGACAGCTTTTTTTCCATCTTTGTAACATTACAAAAATCAGAAACTTTTTGTCCAAAAATTATTTTAGATTAGACTACTGCAAGGCTCTACTCTCCGGCTACCCGGATAAAGCACTAAATACACTTCAGTTAGTGCTAAACATGGCTGCTAGAATCCTAGAATGACTAGAATCAAAACATTTGATCATTTTACTCCAGTGCTAGCCTCTCTACACTGGCTTCCTGAGAAGGCTAGGGCTGATTTCAAGGTTTTACTGCTAACCTACAAAGCATTACATGGGTTTGCTCCTACCTATCTCTCAGATTTGATCCTGCCGTACATACCTACACGTACGCTACGGTCACAAGACACAGGCCTCCTTATTGTCCGTAGAATTTCTAAGAAAATATCTGGAGGCAGGGCTTTCTCCTATAGAGCAAATTTTTTAGGGAATAGTCTGCCTATCCATGTGAGAGAAGCAGACTCGGTCTCAACCTTTGTCTTTACTGAAGACTCATCTATTTCTTCGAACCGCCCTTGCTGGCTCTGCCTGGCTTGCTCCCCTCTCTCCACTGGGATTCTCTGCCTCTGACCCTATTACAGAGGCTGAGTCACTGGCTTACTGGCGCTCTTCCATGTCGTCCCTAGGAGTGGTGCGTCATTTGAGTGGGTTGAGTCACTGACGTGATCTTCCTGTACGGTTTTGCACCCCCCCCCCCAGGCTCGTGAAGTGGAGGAGATCTTCGTGGGCTATACTCAGCCTTGTCTCAGGGTAGTAAATGGGTGGTCTGTTGATATAGCTCTAAAGGTTTGGGGGCTGTGCTTTGGCAAAATGGGTGGGGTTATATCCTGCCTGGTTGGACCTGTCCGGGGGTATCGTCGGACGGGCCACAGTGTCCCCCCCCCCAATCAGCCCCCAGTATTTATGCTGCAATAGTCTATGTGCCGAGGGCTAGGGTCAGTCTGTCCTATTTTGTGAAATTATCCTGTCTTATTAGGTGTCCTGTGTGAATGTAAGTATGCTCCCTCTAATTCTCTCTCTCTCCCTTCCTGGAGGGCCTGAGCCCTAGGACCATGCCTCAGGACAACCTGGCCTGATGACTCCTTGGTGTCCCCAGTCCACCTGGTCGTGCTGCTGCTCCAGTTTCAACTCTTCTGCCTGAGACTAGCGAACTAGTTCACCTGACCTGTTCACCGGACGTGTTACTTTGTCCCGGACCTGCTGTTTTTGACTCTCTCTCTCTACCGCACCTGTTGTCTCGACCTCTGAATGCTTGGCTATGAAAAGCCAACTGACATTTATTCCTGAGGTGCTGACCTGTTGCACCCTCTACAACCAGTGATTATTATTTGACCCTGCTGGTCATCTATGAACGTTTGTACATCTTGAAGAACAATCTGGCCTTAAATGGCCATGTACTCTTATAACCTCCACCCGGCACAGCCAGAAGAGGACTGGCCACCCCTCAGTTCCTCTCTAGGTTTATTCCTAGGTTCCTGCCTTTCTAGGGAGTTTTTCCTAGCCCCCATGCTTCTACATCTGCATTGCTTGCTGTTTGGGGTTTTAGGCTGTGTTTCTGTGTTTCTGATTGATCAGGTCATCAGAAAGAGTAACACATAGGCTCTTGAATGGTGTCCATCTGATTTCATCTCACTTTATGACACTGAAGTATGGATGCCATAAGAAGAACTCAAAGTGATCCATTTTCAGTTGTTCCGTGGAGTGCTTCGTTCGCACCAGTCAAAGTCTTTTAAGCTGAAGCCCATCAGAATCCTGCTCCAGTCTGCAGCAACACAGGACTACCTGTAGATGGCAGTGATATAAAAACACAAATGTATGTTTGGACCATAAGCAGCACTAGGCAGTGTGAGGTCCTCCTGCATGGGATAAACATATGTGTGTGTATCCTCTCTCTCAGTTCAGTCGTGGAGATGAGCTCCAGGTGAGATCCATGCCGACCTACCCTTGGTGCTTGGTGTTCCCTCACTGAGGAGCCTCTTCTCAGGCTAAGGCAGAAGAGACAAGAGGCAGCAGCTCCTGGACATCCAGAGGTTCTCCCCTGGTGGCAGTACATCTCAGCTTTAAGGGTCCTTGCATTGTTTACATTTTTTAATTTAAAAAAAATTATCCTAAAAAGCAGCATTCGAATCAGTACATTGTGGAAGACAGCACTGTTGCATTTTAGAATCAAATGTCTGTCTGTTGCTCTCTTTCTCTGTCTTTGTGTCCATCTCTCTCGCTCTCTCTCTCTCTTATCCTGGGACGGGGGGCTGTCAGGCAGCACTCTCCTCCATGGTGGGCTTGTTGCTGGCAATGGGCTGAGCGTACACACTCTTACTGTCACTATCCACACTCTGGAAGTAGGGGTGGGTCAGAGCAGCAAACGCTGATATCCTTTTGGCGGGATTGAATGCCAGGAATTGCTGTACAGAGAAAGAAAAGAGAGAGACAAATATTATAATGATAACATTTTCTTCAATAAGAAGAAAAGTGTGAGTTTCATTCCTATTGGACAAATCAATTTGAAACAGAACGTACTGTATTTAGAGTGCGGTGTGTGTGCGTCTAATGCTCACCAGTATAAGGGACTTCCCCAGCTCGTCCATGTCAGGGATGAGGTTTCCGATTGGCTGAGGGGGTCGTGGAGAGAAGGCACTCTGTGGTAGGGCAACTTCCTGGGGCCAGTCCTCCACCGAGGGAACCCCGACCACACTGAGGGATCATCATCATCATCATCTTCACCACTATTTTCATCGTCATCATTATCATTATCATCAGAATCACAAGCCTCATTATTTGCCAATTGATTGTTAAAACTGTAAATATGATTTATAGCATGATGTACAATATGGTACTTACTCAAAAATCTTGCCCAGCTGATCAACATCTGAGCTTCCTCTAAACAAAGGTCTGGGGAGAGGAAGAGCACATGTCAATATAACTGAAGCTTATTGGTGTAGATTTGCACTATCAAACTGTGTTATACACCTTCAATGAATCAGATAAATGAGTTTTAATGTGCCAATGGGATCTGTGGCGGTGATGCAGGTTGCATTAATGCTGACTCTTCATCTTCTCAACACAAAATGACATCTCAAACATTCCTACTGAGCCGGCCAGGCAGACGCTGGCCAGCATCATCCTTAACTGGCATAACCAGTCCAACCCTCACTCTGTTCTACTGTAAAGAGGTGGCTTTCCTGGTTCTGGTCAGACCAGATAGTACTGAGGACTGTTTCAGCAGCACACGGGAGAAAGGCACACTCATGGGAGGGAGAGAGAGGAGGTGGAGAGGGGCTAGGGATGGAGGGAAGGAGCAGGCCTGCTGGTGGTTCCTGTGGCTTTGGGTATGCTTCCCCCGGCACCCACAGAAATTCCAGCAGTCATCATCAGTTCATTCATGTCTCAACTCAAACCCCAGCCAACCACTGCTCCCAACCAACCAACCAGCCAACGGGTAGAAAAACATAGATTTAACCCTCATGTGTGTCTGCCTTAGCTCTCTGTGGGCCTGTGTGGTGTGTGTGTGTGCGTGCGTGCGTGCATGTGCGGCATTGGGAGTGGGTGAGCAGTGCAAATCCTGTGTGAAAGACCTATTGGATTATTCTAACAGAGACTAGCTGGGAGATATATAAACTAGCAGTCACCACCAGATGTCAATGCATCTAACATCTGCCGTAATCTTTTCCCTACATAGCTGAACCCCCACACTTTCCCTACATAGCTGGACCCCCACACTTTCCCTACATAGCTGAACCCACACACTTTCCCTACATAGTTGAACCCCCACACTTTCCCTACATAGCTGAACCCCCACACTTTCCCTACATAGCTGGACCCCCACACTTTCCCTACATAGCTGAACCCACACACTTTCCCTACATAGTTGAACCCCCACACTTTCCCTACATAGCTGAACCCCTACACTTTCCCTACATAGCTGAACCCCCACACTTTCCCTACATAGCTGAACCCCCACACTTTTCCTACATAGCTGAACCCACACACTTTTCCTACATAGCTGAACCCCCACACTTTTGCTACATAGTTGAACCCCCACACTTTTCCTACATAGCTGAACCTCCACACTTTTCCTACATAGCTGAACCCACACACTTTCCCAACATAGCTGAACCCCCACACTTTCCCCACATAGCTGAACCCCCACACTTTCCCTACATAGCTGAACCCACACACTTTCCTTACATAGCTGAACCCCCACACTTTCCCTACATAGCTGGACCCCCACACTTTCCCTACATAGCTGAACACCCACACTTTCCCCACATAGCTGAACCCCCACACTTTCCCTACATAGCTGAACCCCCACACTTTCCCTACATAGCTGAACCCCCACACTTTACCTACATAGCTAGACCCCCACACTTTCCCTACATAGCTGAACCCCCACACTTTCCCTACATAGCTGAACCCCCACACTTTTCCTACATAGCTGAACCCCCACACTTTCCCTATAGCTGAACCCCCACACTTTCCCTACATAGCTGAACCCCCACACTTTTCCTACATAGCTGGACCCCCACACGTTCCCTACATAGCTGAACCCCCACACTTTCCCTACATAGCTGAACCCACACACTTTTCCTACATAGCTGAACCCCGAAAACTTTTCCTACATAGCTGAACCCCCACACTTTTCCTACATAGCTGAACCCCCACACTTTTCCTACATAGCTGAACCCCCACACTTTCCCTACATAGCTGAACCCCCACACTTTTCCTACATAGCTGAACCCACACACTTTCCCTACATAGCTAAACCCCCACACTTTCCCTACATGCTAAGACTTTGAAGATTAGACACAGGTAGTTTGATGGTAGTTTGCACATTTTACAGCGACAGCAATTATGTTGCCACATACTTTGACGGGTTAAGGGTGCTCCATAACACGCTATACAAACCTAGCAGCAACAGTGGTGGAACTGATCTATGCCCCTTTTCACCAAGTAGACACCATCCTAACCAATACACCCCCTATAACCACATTTCTATCAATGGCTCACTACACTGGCATCCCTTTATACTGGTTGCTGTAAGGGCATGTTGAGAGTCTGAGGGTTGAACCATAGAGATCAGACCAAACCAGTTCTCTGCCTTTAGATGGAAAACATCACCTACAACAACAGCATCATGCCAAAACAAGTATGATTTCCAAGAGGTCAATTTTTAAACCAGGAGTGGTTTGAATGGATGACTGGCTTCACACAGGGTTGACACTGACACACACACACACACACACACAAACACACACACACACACACACACACACACACCCAACCTGTAGGTGATAAGGGGGATAGGGCTGGGACCGGCAGCTGAGTCACGCTCCCCTTGTGCCAACCATTCTGTCCCACATTCCATACAACCTCTGGAATACGTGTGCCTGTCTGTGTTTGTGTGTGTGTGTGTGTGTGTGTGTGTGTGTGTGTTCAGTGTGTGTGTACTGTATGTGAGGGAGTTTGGGAGGGAGTGCATTTGTGTTCAGGTGCACGTGTGTCTGTAAGTGAAATCTATGTTTGTGGATGCACACACACGTGTGTGTGTGTGAGGTTATGTCTTCGAGAGGTTTATCAACATGCCAGTCCACTGTGAGAAAGTAAACAGGGATGTGATCTCCTCCTGCGTTGGCTGCATTAACATAACATGTCCAGCCTTTAGATTAGCGGAATGTCAACACAGCCCTCTGTGTCATTCACAGCTTGTTGACTAATTACTATCCAATCTAAACCACGCAGATACAGACTTGCATGATATTTGCTTCAGATTCCTGAGACAAATGGTACTGATGCTTATCAGTAAGTGAAACAGTTTTTTCCTTCAAAAAGCTATGATTAAGAGATGGACGTATTTGGGGAAAACCTTTGATGAAGGGAGTTAGTCAGACAAGTGCTGGTTGTAGAGGACAACAGAGAGAGACTGGGGACTTCTCTGTCTACTACAGTAGAGTAACGGTAGGGGACTTCTCTGTCTACTACAGTAGAGTAACGGTAGGGGACTTCTCTGTCTACTACAGTAGAGTAATGGTAGGGGACTTCTCTGTCTACTACAGTAGAGTAACGGTAGGGGACTTCTCTGTCTACTACAGTAGAGTAACGGTAGGGGACTTCTCTGTCTACTACAGTAGAGTAATGGTAAGGGACTTCTCTGTCTACTACAGTAGAGTAATGGTAGGGGACTTCTCTGTCTACTACAGTAGAGTCACGGTAGGGGACTTCTCTGTCTACTACAGTAAAGTCATGGTAGGGGACTTCTCTGTCTACTACAGTAGAGTAATGGTAGGGGACTTCTCTGTCTACTACAGTAGAGTCACGGTAGGGGACTTCTCTGTCTACTACAGTAAAGTCATGGTAGGGGACTTCTCTGTCTACTACAGTAGAATCATGGTAGGGGACTTCTCTGTCTACTACAGTAGAGTCATGGTAGGGGACTTCTCTGTCTACTACAGTAGAGTCATGGTAGGGGACTTCTCTGTCTACTACAGTAGAGTAAATGTAGGGAGGGGACTTCTCTGTCTACTACAGTAGAGTCATGGTAGGGGACTTCTCTGTCTACTACAGTAAAGTCATGGTAGGGGACTTCTCTGTCTACTACAGTAAAGTCATGGTAGGGGTCTTCTCTGTCTACTACAGTAGAGTAAAGGTAGGGGACTTCTCTGTCTACTACAGTAGAGTCACGGTAGGGGACTTCTCTGTCTACTACAGTAGAGTAATGGTAAGGGAATTCTCTGTCTACTACAGTAAAGTCATGGTAGGGGACTTCTCTGTCTACTACAGTAAAGTCATGGTAGGGGACTTCTCTGTCTACTACAGTAGAGTAAAGGTAGGGGACTTCTCTGTCTACTACAGTAGAGTCACGGTAGGGGACTTCTCTGTCTACTACAGTAGAGTCATGGTAGGGGACTTCTCTGTCTACTACAGTAGAGTCACGGTAGGGGACTTCTCTGTCTACTACAGTAGAGTCACGGTAGGGGACTTCTCTGTCTACTACAGTAAAGTCATGGTAGGGGACTTCTCTGTCTACTACAGTAGAGTGAAGGTAGGGGACTTCTCTGTCTACTACAGTAGAGTCACGGTAGGGGACTTCTCTGTCTACTACAGTAGAGTCACGGTAGGGGACTTCTCTGTCTACTACAGTAGAGTAATGGTAGGGGACTTCTCTGTCTACTACAGTAGAGTCACGGTAGGGGACTTCTCTGTCTACTACAGTAGAGTCATGGTAGGGGACTTCTCTGTCTACTACAGTAGAGTCACGGTAGGGGACTTCTCTGTCTACTACAGTAGAGTCACGGTAGGGGACTTCTCTGTCTACTACAGTAGAGTCATGGTAGGGGACTTCTCTGTCTACTACAGTAAAGTCATGGTAGGGGACTTCTCTGTCTACTACAGTAGAGTCACGGTAGGGGACTTCTCTGTCTACTACAGTAGAGTCACGGTAGGGGACTTCTCTGTCTACTACAGTAGAGTCACGGTAGGGGACTTCTCTGTCTACTACAGTAGAGTCATGGTAGGGGACTTCTCTGTCTACTACAGTAGAGTAAAGGTAGGGGACTTCTCTGTCTACTACAGTAGAGTCACGGTAGGGGACTTCTCTGTCTACTACAGTAGAGTAATGGTAAGGGAATTCTCTGTCTACTACAGTAAAGTCATGGTAGGGGACTTCTCTGTCTACTACAGTAAAGTCATGGTAGGGGACTTCTCTGTCTACTACAGTAGAGTAAAGGTAGGGGACTTCTCTGTCTACTACAGTAGAGTCACGGTAGGGGACTTCTCTGTCTACTACAGTAGAGTCATGGTAGGGGACTTCTCTGTCTACTACAGTAGAGTCACGGTAGGGGACTTCTCTGTCTACTACAGTAGAGTCACGGTAGGGGACTTCTCTGTCTACTACAGTAAAGTCATGGTAGGGGACTTCTCTGTCTACTACAGTAGAGTGAAGGTAGGGGACTTCTCTGTCTACTACAGTAGAGTCACGGTAGGGGACTTCTCTGTCTACTACAGTAGAGTCACGGTAGGGGACTTCTCTGTCTACTACAGTAGAGTAATGGTAGGGGACTTCTCTGTCTACTACAGTAGAGTCACGGTAGGGGACTTCTCTGTCTACTACAGTAGAGTCATGGTAGGGGACTTCTCTGTCTACTACAGTAGAGTCACGGTAGGGGACTTCTCTGTCTACTACAGTAGAGTCACGGTAGGGGACTTCTCTGTCTACTACAGTAGAGTCATGGTAGGGGACTTCTCTGTCTACTACAGTAAAGTCATGGTAGGGGACTTCTCTGTCTACTACAGTAGAGTCACGGTAGGGGACTTCTCTGTCTACTACAGTAGAGTCACGGTAGGGGACTTCTCTGTCTACTACAGTAGAGTCACGGTAGGGGACTTCTCTGTCTACTACAGTAGAGTCATGGTAGGGGACTTCTCTGTCTACTACAGTAGAGTAATCTCTCACCTACTCATGTCTGAGGTGTCTGAGCCAGTCATGTGAATGTGAGTAAAACTACAAACTATACCAGAATGATCACCAATGTTTCTTTTGAAAACACTTCAAATGTCATGATACCTGCCCTGTTATTTCCATGTACTGTATGTCTTCAGCCCTGGCCCTTACAGTAAACAGCAATGAGCATTTATGCAACACAGGGGCTGAGGCCTCCCCCTCAATTAAATTCAAAGGGCTTTATTGGCATGATAAACATATGCTTATATTGCCAAAGCAAGTGAAATAGACAATAAACAAAAGGGAAATAAATAATGGAAAGTAACAGTAAACATTACACGCACAAAAGTTTTAAAATAATATAGACATTTCAAATGTAATATTATTGGCTATGTACAGTGTTGTAACAATGTGCAAATAGTTGATGTGTGAAAGGGAAAATAAATGAATAGATAAATATAGGTTGTATTTACAATGTTGTTTGTGCTCTACTGGTTGGCCTTTTCTCATGGCAACGAGCCACACATGTTGCTGCAGTGACTGCACAGATATGGAGTTTATCAATGTTTGATTTGATCCAGCTAACTGAGGGGACTCTTCTCTAGTTTAATATTTCTGAAGGTGAGGGCTTTGTGGTGGAATGTGTGGGCATTGCTTCCTTTTAGGTGGTTGTAGAATTTAACAGCTCTTTTCTGGATTTTGATAACTAGTGGGTACATTCCTAATTATACTCTGCATGCATTGTTAGGGGTTTTGCATTGTTCACAAAGTATATTTTTGCAGAATTTTGCATGCAGTGTCTTCATTTGGTGTTTGTTCCATTTTGTGAATTCTTGGTTGGTGAGTGGACACCAGACCTCACAACCATGGAGGGCAATGGGTTCGATAACTGATTTAAGTATTTTTTAGCCAGATCCTAATTAGGATGTTGAGTTCAATGTTCCTTTTGATGGCATAGAAGGCCTTTCTTGCCTTGTCTCTTAGATCGTTCACAGCCTTGTGGCTGTTACCTGTGGTGTTGATGTTTAGGCCGAAGGTAGGTATTCTTTGTGTGCTCTAGGGCCACAGTGTCTTGATAAAATGTGTATTTTTTTCTTGGCTGCTGGATCTTTTTTGGAACACCATTATTTTTGTCTTACTGAGATTTACTGTCAGGGCCCAGGTCTGACATAATCTGTGCAGAAGATCTAGGTGCTGCTGTAGGCCCTCCTTGGTTGGGGACAGAAGCACCAGGTAATCTGCAAACAGCAGACATTTGACTTTGGATTCTAGTAGGGTGAGGCCGGGTGCTGCAGACTGTTCTAGTGCCCTCACCAATTAATTGATATAAATGTTGAAGAGGATGGGACTCAAGCTCCATCCCTGTCTCACCCCACAGCCCTGAGGAAAGAAATATGTGGGTTTATTGCCAATTTTATCTGCACACTTGTTGTTTGGGTACATTGATTTCTTTCTTTCTCTCTCTCTTGCTCTCTCTGACTCAGTCAGAGGCTGTTCCCAGGTGCCCTTTAATCTGTAACAGGTGGCCTTTTAAAAAGCCACCTTAATCATCTGCAGGTCAGAGAGAGAGAAAGTGAACGAGGGGTGCTGTACAGAGACATCAAAGGTCCTGCCTTCTACCTCCAGGCAGAGTTGGCCAGGAGCCAGGTCCTGAACACACAAGCTCATTGTGTCCCAGGGAGACTCACAAGACCCCACCTAGCCTGTCTTATCCACACACACTAACGCAAACACAAACACATGCACACACACACATGCATACACACATATATACCTAGCCTTGTCTCTGTCCTCTCCTTACAGCAGGATGCTAACAGACCAGACAATCCAGAGTTCCCCTCTTCTCTGTGCTAACAAGGCTAGGGATCAGATGTCAGATCTGACTATGGGATCAGATGTCAGATCTGACTATGGGATCAGATGTCCGATCTGACTATGGGATCAGATGTCCGATCTGACTATGGGATCAGATGTCAGATCTGACTATGGGATCAGATGTCCGATCTGACTATGGGATCAGATGTCAGATCTGACTATGGGATGAGAATGTGTGATCTGACTATGAGATCAGAATGTGTGATCTGACTATGGGATCAGATGTCAGATCTGACTATGGGATGAGAATGTGTGATCTGACTATGAGATCAGAATGTGTGATCTGACTATGGGATCAGAATGTGTGGTCTGACTATAGAATCAGAATGTGTGATCTGACTATGTGATCAGAATGTGTGGTCTGACTATGGGATCAGAATGTGTGATCTGACTATGGGATCAGAATGTGTGATCTGACTATGGGATCAGAATGTGTGATCTGACTATGGGATCAGAATGTGAATGGATCATCTTGATGTGAATAGGAGAGCTGTATGTATATAAATGTCAGGCCTTTTGCAGAAAGATTGTTGTGAATAGTTGCATAAAAGTTGTATACCAGTTGTATACCAGTTGTATACCAGTTGTATACCAGTTGTATACCAGTTGTATACCAGTTGTATAAAAGTTGTATACCAGTTGTATACCAGTTGTATACCAGTTGTATAAAAGTTGTATACCAGTTGTATACCAGTTGTATAAAAGTTGTATACCAGTTGTTTAAGATTGTGATGATGACCAATATGCTTCAAAGACTTTTAACTTTGCATGAAGCGTTATCAATATGTTGTATCGATGTAAAATACATAACCATCTAAGAAATAAAGGAGGAAAAACATCTAAATCATGTTTAAAAAAGGTTCTCCGGGGTAGGGTTGTGAGTGTCATTGCTGGGATGGTGAGGAGAATGGTGTGGAGAATGGTGTGAAAGGAGCCATAGGTGTGTTAGTATAGTAAGATGTGGACATCCATAGTTCTTTAAAGGCGTCCGCATGCTTCCCATCTGAAACAGTCCGGAGCAGTTTGTGCATATATTATAATGACATATTGTGAAATTTTTGTCGTTTTTGGCTTTCGGCAAGGGGTTTTTCGGCAATTCTTGCACACATTTTTTATTGAGGCAAGCTGATGTCGGTAGCCAAAGTCTACACCCCTTCGTCTGTGATTGGTCAACAGTAGGGATTCTTCAATCAAGTGTTTATTGTCATTCAATGAGTGACGAATCGTTTTCATGCAAATTTGTTCACCTGTGAAATACTGCCTCAAACATCTTAGTTAGATGTAAAATTGTGCATCTAAGATCTCCTCTACAAAAAACCATGTAAAAATGAATGACATATTTCTTGAGTTAGCTTAGATTAATTCTGATTATTTTGAGGATGTGTATACAGGCTACAGCATCTCAAAATAATCCCGTGTAGCTCAGTTGTTAGAGCATGGTGTTTGCAATGTCAGGGTTGTGGGTTTGATTCCCAGGTGGGACCAGAATGAACATGTGAGGTGCTCTGGATAAGACCGTCTACTAAATGGAAACGGAAGGTGGACCAACAGTACTATTGCTGCGTTTTACTCATTTTTCAAGCGAAGGTCTTTTAAGGGAGTATGCAGCACACACGTTCTGCATGTGGAAGGCTTTAGAGTAGCATTGTGAGAACATCCACAGTTGTGTTAGAGTAGCATTGTGAGAACATCCACAGTTGTGTTAGAGTAGCATTGTGAGAACATCCACAGTTGTGTTAGAGTAGCATTGTGAGAACATCCACAGTTGTGTTAGAGTAGCATTGTGAGAACATCCACAGTTGTGTTAGTAAGGTACTGTGAGGAAAGGCCTGCGTCCCAAATGGCACCCTATTCCCTATACAGTGCACTACCTTTGACAAGGACCCATAGGGCTCTGGACAAAAGTAGTTATCTATAGAAATGAGGAAATAGAGTGCCATATGGGCCACACGCAAAGTGAAACCATGGGTGGGTGTAGTTCAAATAAAATACACCCTAAAGCCTTACCAGAATTTCCTGGTGAAGGTTAAATTTACAATAGTACATTCAAATATTTTTTCCCAGGTCATAAAATGGATCATATGTTTTTTCATGGTGCCTTCAGAACCCCCCTGACCTCAACCCTGGGCTTCAAACAACACACACACACACACACACACACACACACACACACACACACACACAGAGCAACAGTTCTAACATTCATACGTACATAGAGGATCCCTCTTACCATTACAATGAAACAATGCATAAGAAGAGACAGAGAGACAGAGACAGAGAGAGACAGGGACAGAGAGAGACAGAGACATAGAGAGACAGGGACAGATAGAGACAGGGACATAGAGACAGACATAGAGAGACTAATGCCAGGGAAAGACCACAGGGATCTCAAGTGGTCATCAATCTATGGTCTATCTATGATCAATCTATGGTCAGATACACTGTAAGTGATGAAGTCAGAGAGTCCCATTGAAATGAATTGCTATGGATATGATTACTATAGGCTTGGTGTGGACAACCAAGAATTTTCCCTGAGTTCCCCTTCAATAACCATGACAATTCCCTACTACATTAAACATTGGGCATGTCCCAAATGGCACCCTATTCAATATATAGTGAACTACTTTTGACCAGAACCCTATTTTGGGACACAACCACAAGGTTTGCAATGTCACCCAGGGTGCTCTTGGAGAAAGAGACAGGATATCTGAATCACAAGACAAAGCTCTGTCCTCTCTCCGCCATCCCAGCTGTCCATCTGTCCATCCGTCCGTCCTCAGCCTGTGACATCAGTGTTATGTGAAAACCCAGCCCACCACATCCTCTCCAGGACAATGGGGAATAATCAGCCATGATCTGTGTCATTGGGCTACAGCAGGGAAATCAACACACACATTGTACTGTACACACAAACACACACACACACACACACACACACACACACACACACACACACACACACACACACACACACACGTTTCTATCCACGCACACATCCCTCACATACTCACTCATACACACACACACCTTGGTCTCCTAAGACTCCTACCTGTGTCCGTCCTTACTGAGAGGGGAGACGTGTGTCTCGCTGTACAGATGGACAGAAATGAATGACAGATCCCTCCCCGTTGGCACCGCTCCCTACCATAACAGTGTCTCAAATGTTACCCTATTTCCTATTTAGTGTACTACTTTACATGACCGCATAGGGCTCTGGTCAAGAGTAGTGCACTATATATTGAATAGGGTGCCATTTGGGAATTGGGGCACAGCCGGTGTCATTTGGGAGCTAGTGAAAGCTTATCTGTTACACCAGTAACCTACCCCGCTCTCCCTCATGTTCATTCACAAGCACAAAACAATAACATATACACAAACTCTATAGTAGAGGAATATTCATTTATCATTGCATGTCTTTTTCTGATGTGAGGGAGGATTGATTAACAGCTTGGATTCCAGTAGAGGAAGTATGTTCCACCACAAACTGACAAATAGCTATATCAAGAAACTGGATCCTCCGTTGCTTGCAACCACAGCCCACTGTGGTGGAATTTCATTAATGGTTTGATAACCAAACTGACACAAAATTTACCACCGGTCGCAATCATCTTGCCAGGTGGCAGAAAATGACATTATATATGTGTGAGGAAATGCCCAAGTCGAATAATTCCATGAAAAACATACAGCAGTTCGATTTGTCATGTAACATTCCTTTCCACTTCTTCAAACCTGATATATGATGCCTTACCATCACATTGTGTCTTGTATGTACGTAAAATGCAATCAGGAAAAGGAACTTCAGGAGATTATTATTTTTGCGTACCTAAAAAATAATAATTATGAAACAACTGCACTGCCGATGAAGGATCTTAATTTGATTACTCTTTTGTTTATGAGAATTTTCCTGCACAGAAGGAAATGCAAACTTGTAATGAATTCAACTTTTTAAAAAGGCTTCTAAAGTTTGTAATTACCACCCTAACTTCAAATGTATCATTCCCTACAAAAAAACGTCCATTCGTTATGATCAACATAATAATTAACATTTCTTGTTGATGAAGGATTATTTTCCTGCTGTAGCAAACTAGCTCAAATTAAGATCCTACAAGTGTAGGTCTTCAGAACAACGTTGTAAACAGTTCCCATGTGTTTCTGTACCAGTGGTCAGATGTATGGCTTCCCAATGACAATATGTGTGGGTAACCAATGGCATCCTATTCTTTATAAAATGCACTACTTTGAGCTGAGCCATATGAGCCCTGGTCAAAAGTAGTGCAATATGTAGGGATAAGGGTGCCATTTGGGACGCATATGGCATGACAGCACAGGCAGTCTTGGTGTGAACAAGGCACTGGCTATGTTGTAATGGGGAAAAAGAACTAGGCAGACACATTGGCTCCGATGACTTCTGAGATATGTCTCTTCATTTAGCCTCATACACAAGGCAATGAGTGAACCGCCACTAATCAATGTTACACAGGTTGTTGTGTGCTGTTGGCTAAATGATGACATGACCTTTCTTGATAAGATCTATACAAACACCGGGTTGACCGTTACAGAGAGCAGTATGTTCTGTAATTGGTGAATGACCTCAAACACAGCTGCTATGTGTGTGAGGGGAGTGTGACAGTTGGACTAAAAGTGGTATGAGGAGGACAGCGTGACAGCTGGACTCTGTTTTAAAAGTGGTATGAGGAGGACAGTGTGACAGCTGGACTCTGTTTTAAAAGTGGTATGAGGAGGACAGCGTGACAGCTGGACTCTGTTTTAAAAGTGGTATGAGGAGGACAGCGTGACAGCTGGAGGACAGCGTGACACCTGTGTGTGTGTATGTGTGTGAGAGAGAGACAACCTACTAACATGTGTGTGTGTGTGTGTGTGTGTGTGTGTGTGTGTGTGTGTGTGTGTGTGTGTGTGTGTGTGAGGGAGAGAATGAGCCAGCCCACTAACAGTGTGTGTGTGTGTGTGTGTGTGTGTGTGTGCGCGCTGTGTACCAGGACCACTCACCTTCTCCTGAACATCTCAGCGAAGATACAGCCCACACTCCACAAGTCAACTGGGGTGGCATAGCTGGACTGGAGCAACACCTCTGGGGCTCTGTACCACAACGTCACCACCTACACACACACACACACACACACACACACACACACACACACACACACACACACACACACACACACACAATCAACACACTGAGTATACCAAACATTATGAACACCTTCCTGATAATGAGTTGGAGAGGACGAGAGGAGAGGAGCTAAGGAGTAAAGGAGGAGAGGAAGAGAGGAGTAAAGGAGGAGAGAAAAGGAGGAAGGGAGGAGTAAAGGAGTAGAGAAAGAGAGGAGTAAAGGAGGAGAGAAAGAGAGGAGTAAAGGAGGAGAGAAAGAGAGGGGTTGAAGAGTAAAGGAGGGGCGAAAGAGAGGAAAGAGATGAGTAAAGGAGGAGAGAAAGAAAGGAGTTGAGGAGTAAAGGAGAGAAAGAGAAGAAGAGAGGAGTAAAGGAGGAGAGAAAGAGAGGAAGAGAGGATTAAAGGAGGAGAGAAAAGGAGGAAGAGAGGAGTAAAGGTGGAGAGAAAGAGAGGAAGAGAGGAGTTGAGGAGTAAAGGAGGAGAGAAAGAGAGGAAGAAAGGAGTAAAGGAGGAGAGGAAGAGAGGATTAAAGGAGGAGAGAAAGAGAGGAAGAGGGGAATATAGGAGGAGAGGAAGAGAGGAGTAAAGGAGGAGATAAATAGAGGAAGGGAGGAGTAAAGGAGGAGAGAAAGAGAGGAAGATAGGAGTAAAGGAGGAGAGAAAAGGAGGAAGAGAGGAGATAAAGAGAGAAAGAGAGGAGTTGAGGAGTAAAGGAGGAGAGAAAGAGAGGAGTAAAGGAGAGAAAGAAAGGAGTTGAGGAGTAAAGGATGAGAGAAAGAGAGGAAGAAAGGAGTAAAGGAGGAGAGGAAGAGAGGATTAAAGGAGGAGAGAAAGAGAGGAAGAGGGGAATATAGGAGGAGAGGAAGAGAGGAGTAAAGGAGGAGATAAATAGAGGAAGGGAGGAGTAAAGGAGGAGAGAAAGAGAGGAAGATAGGAGTAAAGGAGGAGAGAAAAGGAGGAAGAGAGGAGATAAAGAGAGAAAGAGAGGAGTTGAGGAGTAAAGGAGGAGAGAAAGAGAGGAGTAAAGGAGAGAAAGAAAGGAGTTGAGGAGTAAAGGATGAGAGAAAGAGAGGAAGAGAGGAGTAAAGGAGGAGAGGAAGAGAGGATTAAAGGAGGAGAGAGATAGGAGTTGAGGAGTAAAGGAGGAGAGAAAGAGAGGAGTTGAGGAGTAAAGGAGGAGAGAAAGAGAGGAAGAGAGGAGTAAAGGAGGAGAGAAAGAGAGGAGTTGAGGAGTAAGGAGGAGAGAAGGAGAGGAGTAAGGAGGAGTAGTAAAGGAGGAGAGAAAGGAGGAGTAAAGGAGGAGAGAAAGAGAGGAGTAAAGGAGGAGAGAAAGAAAGGAGGTTTGAGGAGTAGGAGTAAAGGAGGAAAGAGGGAGTTGAGGAGTTACGTAAAGGAGGAGAGAAGAGAGGAAGTTATGAGTGAAGGATAAGGAGGAAGGAGGTGGTAAAGGAGGAGGTGGTTTGTGTTTTGGTGGTGAGTTGGTGGTTGTTTGTGTGGTTGTGTGGTGTTTGGTGTTGTGTTATTGTGGTGTGTGTGGTTGGTGGT
The DNA here is from genome assembly GCF_057628025.1 of Oncorhynchus mykiss. Lineage (NCBI taxonomy): Eukaryota > Metazoa > Chordata > Actinopteri > Salmoniformes > Salmonidae > Oncorhynchus > Oncorhynchus mykiss. Next base: position 17,069,134 of record NC_143051.1, on the reverse strand, counting down.
GTTGTTGGTGGTGTTGTGTGGTTGTGTGGTGTGTTTGTGTGTTTGTGTGGGGTGAGTTGGTGTGTTTGTGTTGGTTGTGTGGGTGGTGTTTGGTGTTGATTGGTGGTTGTGGTAGGTGTTTTTGTGTGTTTGTGTGTTGTGGTTGTGAGGGTGTGTTGTTGGTGGTTGTTTGTGTTGAGTTGGTGTTGTTTTGGTGGTGTGGTGTGTTTGTGTGTTTGTGTTGGTGGTTGTTTTGTGGTTGTGGTGTTGGTGGTGGTGTTTGGTGGGTGTTTTGATGGTGTTTGGGTGTTGTTGTTGTGGATGTGTGGTGGTTTGGTGGTGTTATTTGTTTGTGTGGAGTTTGATGGTGTTTGGTTGAGTGGTGTTTGGTGTGGTGTTGTGTGTAGTTGTGGAGGTGTTGTGTGTTTGTGTGTTTGTGGTTGGTTGGTTAGGTGGTGTTATGTGTGGTGTGTTTTGGTAGTGGTGTGGTTGTGTGGTGGTGGTGTTAGGTATAGTGTGGTGTTTTGGTGGTTGTTTTGTGAGGGGGTGGTTTGAGAGTTGTGTGGTGTTTGTTGTTGTGTATAGTGTGGAGTGTAGAGGAAGAGAGAGGAAGAAAGAGGAGGTATGGTGTGAGAATGTGAGGAGTTGAGGAGTAAGGAGGATAGAAAGAGGTTGAGAAGGTGTAAAGAAGGAGAGAACAGAGGGAGAGGGGAGGTAAAGGAGGAGAGAAGAGGAGGAGAGAAAGAGAGGAGTAAAGAGGAGGAGTGAAGGGGAGGAGTAAAGGTGGAGAGATAGAAGAGGAAGGAGTGAGGGGTGAACGGACAGGAAGGAGCGAGGAGTAGAGTAGAGAGAAAGAGAGAGTAGAGGAGTGAAGGGAGCGGAAGGAAGGAGAAATATAAGGAGAGAAGAGAGGAGTTGAGGAGTAAAGAGGAGAGGAGAAAGAGAGGAGTAAAGGAGGAGAGAAAGAGAGGAGTTGAGGAGTAAAGGAGGATAAGAAAGAAGGAGGCTGGTGAAGGAGAGAGGAAGAAGAGAGGTGTAAAGAAGGAGAGAACGAGAGGGAGAGGGGAGTGAAGAAGGAGGAGAGAAAGAGAGGAAGAGAGGAGTAAAGGAGGAAGGAGAGAGGAGTAAAGGAGGGAAGAAAGAGAGGAGTAAAGGAGGAGAGAAAGAGAGGAGTTAAGGAGAATAAAGGTAGAGGAGGAGTTGAGGAGTTAAAGGAAGAAGAGAGTGAAGGAGAAGTAAAAGAGAGGAGTTGAGGAGTAAAGGAGGGAGAAAGGAGAGGGAGAGGGAGGTAAAGGAGGAGAGGAAGGAGGAGATAGAGAGAGGAGGAGGATGAGAGTAAAGGAGGAGAGAAAGAGAGGAGTTGGAGTATCAGGAAGGAGAAGGAGTGAAGGGAGGGAGAGAGGAGATATAGAGAGGAGTTGAGAGGAGTAAACGAGGAGAGAGAAAGAGAGTGAGGAAGGTAAAGAGGAGAGGAAGAGAGTAGTTGAGAAGTTAAAGGAGGAGAGAAAAGGAGGAAGAGAGGAGTAAAGGAGGAGAGAAAAGAGGAAGAGAGGAGTAAAGGAGGAGCAAAGAGAGGAGTTGAGGAGTAAAGGAGGAGAGGAAGAGAGGAGTAAAGGAGGAGAGAAAGAGAGGAGTAAAGGAGAGAAAGAAAGGAGTTGAGGAGTAAAGGAGGAGAGGAAGAGTAAAGGATGAGAGGAAGAGGAGTAAAGGAGGAGAGAAAGATAGGAGTTGAGGAGTAAAGGAGGAGAGGAAGAGAGGAGTGAAGGAGAAGAAGAAGTAGAGAGAGTGAAGGAGGAGGGAAGGAGTAAAGGAGGAGAGGAAGAGAGGAGTAAAGGAGGAGAGAAAGAAAGGAGTTAGGAGTAAAGGAGGAGAGGAAGAGGAGTAAAGGATGAGAGGAAGAGAGGAGTTTAGGCGTATAGGAGGAGAAAGAGAGGAAGGAAGGAAGGAAAATGAGAAGGAGAGAGAGAAAGAGAGGAGTAAAGGAGGAGAGAAAGAGAGGGAGAGAAAGAGAGGAGTTGAGGAGTGAAGGGAGGAAGGAAGAAAGAGAGGAAGGGAGGAGTAAAGGAGGAGAGAAAGAGAGGAGTTGAGGAGTGAAGGAGAGAAAGAGAGGAAGAGAGGAGTTGAGGATGATGGAGAGAGGAAGGGAGGAAGCAGGAGTAAAGGAGGAGAGAAATCAGGAAGGAGGAGAAAGGAGGAGAGAAAGCGAGGAAGAGAAACGTAAAGGAGGAGAGAAAGAGAGGAAGATATGAGTAAAGGAGGAGGAGGAAGGTAGGAGATAAAGAGAGAAAGAGAGAGAGTAGAGTAAAGGAGGAGAGAAATAGAGGAAGAGATGAGTAAAGGAGGGGGGAAGGAAAGAGGGTTGGAGTAAAGCAGGAGAGGAAGAGAAGTAGAGGAAGAAGAGAGGAAGAGAGGAGTAAAGGAGGAGATGAGAAGAGTGGAGTAAGGAGGAGGAGAGAGGAGGGGGTCCAGGTGAGGAGGAATCAAGGAGGAGGAGTTGAGGAGGAGAAAGAGAGAGAGAGAGAGAAAGAGAGTGAGAGGGAGGGGAAGAGAGGAGTTGAGGGTGGAAGGGAGAGATAGAGAGGAAGAGAGGAGTTGAGGAGTAAGGAACAGGAAGAGAGGAGTAAAGGAGAGAAAGAGGAGACTGAGAGTAAAGGAGGAGAGAAAGAGAGGTGTAAAGAAGGAAGGAAGAATAAGACAGTAAAGAGAGAGAGAAAGAGAGGAGTAAAGGAGGAGAGAAAGAGAGAGTAGAGAGGTAAAGAGAGAATCAAAGAGAGGAGTTGAGGAGTGAAGGGGAGAAAGAAGATGTAAAGAAGGAGAAAGGGAGGGAGAGGGAGGATGAAGGAAGGAGGAAGAAGAAGTAAAGGAGGAGAGGAAGAGAGGAGTAAAGGAGGAGAGAAAGAGAGGAGTTGAGGAATAAAGGTGGAGAGAAAGAGAGGAGTTGAGGAGTAAAGGAAGAGAAGTAAGAGAGAAGTAAAAGAGAGGAGTTGAGGAGAAAAGGAGGAGAGAAAGAGAGGGAGAGGGGAGTAAAGGAGGAGAGGAAGAGAGGAGATAAAGAGAGAAAGAGAGGAGTTGAGGAGTAAAGGAGGAGGAAGAGAGGAGTTGAGAAGTATAGGGAGAGAAAGAGAGGAAGGAGGGTGAGGAAAAGAGCAGGAGATATAGAGAGGATGAGGAGTAAACGGAGAGAGGAAGAAGAGTAAGGAGGAGTAAAGGAGGAGAGGAAGAGAGGAGTTGAGGAGTAAAGGAGGAGAGAAAGAGAGGTGTGAAGAAGGAGAGAAAGAGAGGAGTTGAGGTAAAAGAGGGGGAGAGGAAGGATGAAGGAGGAGAGAAAGAGAGGTGTAAAGAAAGAGAGGAGTTGAGGAGTGAGGAAAAAGCGAGGGAGAGGGGAGTAAAGGAGGAGAGGAAGAGAGGAAGAGAAGTAAAGGAGGAGAGAGAAAGAGAGGAAGAGAGGAGTAAAGGAGGAGAGAAAGAGAGGAGCTGAGGAGTAAAGGTGGAGAGAGAAAGAGAGGAGTTGAGGAGTAAAGGAAGAGGAGTAAAGGAGGAGAAAAAGAGAGGAGTTGAGGAGTAAAGGAGGAGAGACAGAGAGGGAGAGGGGAGTAAAGGAGGAGAGAAAGAGAGGAGGAAAGGAGGCGAGAGAAAGAGAGGAGTTGAGGAGTAAAGGGGCGAGAGAGAGGAGTTGAGGAGTAAAGGAGGAGAGAACGAGAGGGAGAGGGGAATGAAGAGAAAGAGAGTTGAGGAGTAAAGGAGGAGAGAGAAGGCGTTGATAGAGTAAGGAAGAGAGGAGTGAAGGGAGAGAGAGAGTTGCAGGGGTATAGGAGGAGAGAAAGAGAGGCGTTGAGGAGTAAAGGAACAGAGGAGTAAAGGAGGAAGAAAGAGAGAGTGAGGAGTGAAAGGAAGAGAGGAATAAAGGAGGAGAAAAAGAGGAGGATGAGGAGTGAGAGGGAGGAGAAAGAAAGTACAAGGGTATAGGAGGAGAGGAAGGAAGGTGAGAGAGGGAGAGAGAAAGAGAGGTGAAAGGAGGAGAGAAAGAGAGGAGTTGAGGAGTGAAGGAAGAGAGAATAAGAGAGGGAGGGGAGGATGAAGGGAGAGAAGAGAAGAGTGGAGGAGTAAGGAAAAAAGAAGGAAGAGAGCAGTGAAGGAGGAGAAAGAGTGAGGAGTTGAGGAGTAAGGAAGAGAGGAATAAAGGAGGAGAAAAGAGAGGAGTGAGGAGTGAAGGAGAGAGAAAGAGAGGAGTTTAAGGATATGCAGGGAGAAAGGAAGAGAGGAGTAAAGGAGGAGAGAGAAAGAGAGGAATGAAGGAGAGAGAAAGAGAGGAGATGGAGGAGTTGAGGAGTAAATGGGGGGAGAAAGAGAGGGAGGGGAGGAGTGAAGGGAGGAGAAATAGAGGAAGAGAGGAGTAAAGGAGGAGAGAAAGTGAAGAAGAGAGGATAAAGGAGGAGAATGAGAGGGAGGAGGAGTAAAAGAGGAGAGAAAGAGAAACGTAAAGGAGGAAGGAAGAAAGAGAGGAAGATATGAGTAAAGGAGGAGAGAAAGGGAGGAAGGTAGGAGATAAAGAGAGAAAGAGAGGAGTTGAGGAGTAAAGGAGGAGAGAAAGAGAGGAAGAGATAGAGTAAAGGAGGGGGGAAGGAAGGAGGAAGGAAGAAAGAGAGAAAGAGAGGAGTTAGAGAAGTAAGAGGAGAAAAGGAAGATAGAGAGAGAGAGAGAGTAGAAGTAAAGAGGAGAGAAAGAGAGGAGTAAAGGAGGGAGAGAAAGAGAGGAGTTGAGGAGTAAAGGAGGATAGAAGAGAGGAGTTGAGGAGTAAAGGAGGAAGAGAAAGAGAGGTGTAAAGAAGGAGAGAACGAGAGGGAGAGGGGAGTAAAGGAGGAGAGAGAGAGAGAGGAGTAAAGGAGGAGAGGAAGAGAGGAGTAAAGGAGGAGAGAAAGAGAGGAGTTGAGGATGAAGGGTGGAGAGAGAGGAGTTGAGGAGTAAAGGAGAGAGGAGTAAAGGAGGAGTAAAAGAGAGGAGTTGAGGAGTAAAGGAGGAGAGAGAAAGAGAGGGAGAGGGGAGTGAAGGAGGAGAGGGAGAGAGGGATAAAGAGAGAAAGAGAGGAGTTGAGGAGTAAAGGAGGAAGAAAGAGAGGAGTTGAGGAGTATAGGGAGAGAGAGAGGAAGAGGAGACAAGGAGGGGGAGAAAGGAGGAATATAGAGAGGAGTTGGAGTGAGCGGGAGAGAAAGAGAGTAAGGGAGGAGTAAAGGAGGAGAGGGAGAGAGAGAGTGAGTAAAGGAGGAGAGAGAGAGGTAGAGAGAGAGAGAGAGAGGATGGAGGAGTAAAAGAGGAGAGGAAGGAGTGAAGGAGAGAGAAAGAGAAGTGTGTAAGGAGGAGAAAGAGAGGAGTTGAGGAGTGAGAAGGGAGGGAATTTAGAGGAAGGAGGGTGGAGGAGGGAGGAAGGTGAGAGAGATAAAGAGAGAAAGAGAGGAGTTGAGGAGTAAAGGAGGAAGAAAGGAGGAAGAGATGAGTAAAGGAGGGGGGAAGGAAAGGAGGAGAGAAAGAGAGTAGTTTTTAGGAGGAAGGAAGGATTAGGAGATAAAGAGAGAGAGAAGTAAGGAGTAAAGGAGGAAGAAAGAGAGGAAGGGAGGAGTAAAGGAGGAAGAGAGAGAGAGTAAAGGAGGAGAGAAAGGAAGAAGGAGTGAAGGAAGAGAAAGAAAGGAAGAGAGGAGTAAAGGAGGAGAGAAAGAGAGGAGTTGAGGAGTAAAGGTGAGGAGAGAGGAGTGAGGAGTAAAGGAAAGAGAGGTCAAAGGAGGAGAGAAAGAGAGGAAGGAATGAGTGAAGGAGGAAGAAAGAGAGGAGTTGAGGAGTAAGGGAGGGAGAGAGAGAGAGGGAGAGGGAGGATGAAAGGAGGTGGAGGGGAGAAAAAGAGGAGATATAGAGAGGAGTTGAGGAGTAAACGAGGAGAGAAAGAGAGTAAGGGAGGAGTAAAGGAGGAGAGGAAGAGAGGAGTTGAGGAGTAAAGGAGGAGAGAAAAGGAGGAAGAGAGGAGTAAAGGAGGAGAGAAAAGAGGAAGAGAGGAGTAAAGGAGGAGAGAAATAGAGGAAGAGATGAGTAAAGGAGGGGGGAAGGAAAGGAGTTGAGGAGTAAAGCAGGAGAGGAAGAGAGGAGTAAAGGAGGAGGAAGAGAGGAAGAGAGGAGTAAAGGAGGAGATAAAAGAGAAAGAGTGGAGTAAAGGAGGAGAGAAAGAGAGGGGTCAAGGAGTAAAGGAGGAGAGAAATAGAGGAAGAGAGGAGTTGAGGAGGAGAAAGAGAGGAGAGAAAAGGAGGAAGAGAGGAGTAAAGGAGGAGAGAAAAGAGGAAGAGATGAGTAAAGGAGGAGAGAACGAGAGGAGTTGAGGAGTAAAGGAAGAGGGGAGTAAAGGAGGAGAGAAAGAGAGGAGTTGAGGAGTAAAGGAAGAGAGGAGTAAAGGAGGAGAGGAAGAGAGGACTTGAGGAGTAAAGGAGGAGAGAAAAGGAGGAAGAGAGGAGTAAAGGAGGAGAGAAAAGAGGAAGAGATGAGTAAAGGAGGAGAGAACGAGAGGAGTTGAGGAGTAAAGGAAGAGGGGGAGTAAAGGAGGAGAAAAAGCGAGGAGTTGAGGAGTAAAGGAGGAGAGAAAGAGAGGAGTTGAGGAGTAAAGGAAGAGAGAAAAGAGGAAGAGAGGAGTAAAGGAGGAGAAAAGTGAGGAGTTGAGGAGTAAAGGTGGAGAGAAAGAGAGGAGTTGAGGAGTAAAGGAAGAGAGGACTAAAGGAGGAGAGAAAGAGAGGAGTTTACGGGTATAATAGGAGGAGAGAAAGAGAGGAAGAGAGGAGTAAAGGAGGAGAGAAAGAGAGGAGATAAAGAGAGGAGTTGAGGAGTAAAGGAGGAGAGAAAGAGAGGAAGGGAGTAAAGGAGGAGAGGAAGAGAGGAGTTGAGGAGTAAAGGAGGAGAGAAAAGGAGGAAGATAGGAGTAAAGGAGGAGAGAAATAGAGGAAGAGAGGAGTAAAGGAGGAGAGAAAGTGAAGAAGAGGGGAGTAAAGGAGGAGAATATGCGAGGAAGAGAGGAGTAAAGGAGGAGAGAAAAGGAGGAAGGTAGGAGATAAAGAGAGAAAGAGAGGAGTTGAGGAGTAAAGGAGGAGAGAAAGAGAGGAAGAGATGAGTAAAGGAGGGGGGAAGGAAAGGAGGAGAGAAAGAGAGTAGTTTAGGAGGAGAGAAAGAGAGGAGATAAAGAGAGGAGTTGAGGAGTAAAGGAGGAGAGAAAGAGAGGAAGGGAGGAGTAAAGGAGGAGAGAAAGAGAGGATTAAAGGAGGAGAGAGAGAGAGGGAGAGGGGAGTAAAGGAGGAGAGGAAAAAAGGAGATAAAGAGAGAAAGAGAGGAGTTGAGGAGTAAAGGAGGAGAGAAAGAGAGGAGTTGAGGTGTATAGGAGGAGAGAAAGAGAGGAAGAGAGGAGTAAAGGAGGGGAGAAAAAGAGGAGATATAGAGAGGAGTTGAGGAGTAAACGAGGAGAGAAAGAGAGTAAGGGAGGAGTAAAGGAGGAGAGGAAGAGAGGAGTTGAGGAGTAAAGGAGGAGAGAAAAGGAGGAAGAGGGGAGTAAAGGAGGAGAGAAAAGAGGAAGAGAGGAGTAAAGGAGGAGAGAAATAGAGGAAGAGATGAGTAAAGGAGGGGGGAAGGAAAGGAGTTGAGGAGTAAAGCAGGAGAGGAAGAGAGGAGTAAAGGAGGAGGAAGAGAGGAAGAGAGGAGTAAAGGAGGAGATAAAAGAAAAAGAGTGGAGTAAAGGAGGAGAGAAAGAGAGGGGTCAAGGAGTAAAGGAGGAGAGAAATAGAGGAAGAGAGGAGTTGAGGAGGAGAAAGAGAGGAGAGAAAGGGAGGAAGAGAGGAGTAAAGGAGGAGAGAAAAGAGGAAGAGATGAGTAAAGGAGGAGAGAACGAGAGGAGTTGAGGAGTAAAGGAAGAGGGGAGTAAAGGAGGAGAGAAAGAGAGGAGTTGAGGAGTAAAGGAGGAGAGAAAAGGAGGAAGAGAGGAGTAAAGGAGGAGAGGAAGAGAGGAGTAAAGGAGGAGAAAAAGAGAGGAGTTGAGGAGTAAAGGTGGAGAGAAAGAGAGGAGTTGAGGAGTAAAGGAGGAGAGAAAGAGAGGCGTTGAGGAGTAAAGGAACAGAGGAGTAAAGGAGGAGAGAAAGAGAGGAGTTTAGGCATATAGGAGGAGAGAAAAAGAGGAAGAGAGGAGTAAAGGAGGAGAGAAAGAGAGGAGTTGAGGAGTAAAGGAGGAGAGAAAGAGAGGAAGGGAGTAGTAAAGGAGGGGAGAAAGAGAGGAAGAGAGTAGGAGAGGAAGAGAGGAGTTGAGGAGTAAAGGAGGAGAGAAAAGGAGGAAGAGAGGAGTAAAGGAGGAGAGAAAGCGAGGAAGAGAGGAGTAAAGGAGTAAAAGAGGAGAGGAAGAGAGGAGTAAAGGAGGAGAGGAAGAGAGACGTAAAGGAGGAGAGAAAGAGAGGAAGATATGAGTAAAGGAGGAGAGAAAAGGAGGAAGGTAGGAGATAAAGAGAGAAAGAGAGGAGTTGAGGAGTAAAGGAGGAGAGAAAGAGAGGAAGAGATGAGTAAAGGAGGGGGAAGGAAAGGAGTTGAGGAGCAAAGCAGGAGAGGAAGAGAGGAGTAAAGGAGGAGAAAGAGAGGAAGAGAGGAGTAAAGGAGGAGATAAAAGAGAAAGAGAGGAGTAAAGGAGGAGAGAAAGAGAGGGGTTAAGGAGTAAAGGAGGAGAGATAGAGAGGAAGAGAGGAGTTGAGGAGTAACGGACAGAAAGCGAGGAGTAAAGGAGAGAAAGTGAGGAGTTGAGGAGTAAAGGAGGAGAGAAAGAGAGGCGTTGATGAGTAAAGGAAGAGAGGAGTAAAGGAGGAGAGAAAGAGAGGAGTTGAGGAGTAAAGGTGGAGAGAAAGAGAGGAGTTGAGGAGTAAAGGAAGAGAGGAGTAAAGGAGGAGAGAAAGAGAGGAAGAGATGAGTAAAGGAGGAGAGAAAGAGAGGAGTTGAGGAGTAAAGGAGGAGAGAGAGAGAGGGAGAGGGGAGTAAAGGAGGAGAGGAAAAAAGGAGATAAAGAGAGAAAGAGAGGAGTTGAGGAGTAAAGGAGGAGAGAAAGAGAGGAGTTGAGGAGTATAGGAGGAGAGAAAGAGAGGAAGAGAGGAGTAAAGGAGGGG